>NC_067475.1:43211602-43476602 GCF_947179515.1 Apodemus sylvaticus | reverse complement strand
TTCTCCAGATTATAGCTATCTGTGTGACATAAAATAGTATTTCAATGCGGTTTTGATTTGTAATTACAAATCTTTAATATAAGTTACCTATTTTTACATATCCTTTAGAAAAAGGTCTGTTCATAGTCCCTTTTTTGATGATTAGTCTTGTCATTTTGATTTAATTTAGAATCACTTGGGAAGAAAGTCTCAGTGGCTGATTGTGTAGATTGGGATGACTATGGGCATGTCTATTGGGGATTGTGTTGATTGCATTGCTGGGTGAAGCCCAGTCCACTGTGGGTAGCACCATGACCTAGTGAAGAAAGCAAGCTGAGCACATGCATGTAGTCATTCTTTCCCCATTCTTCATGGTGGCTGTAGCCAGCTGATTTAAGTTCTTGCCACCTACGGCTTTTATCCTATGCTAAACTGTAATCTGGAATTTTGAGTTCAAATAAGCCCTTTCCCCCATAAGTTGTTTTTGCCAGGAAATTTTGTTGCAGCAGCTAGGAAGGAAACTAAGACCTCAGTCTTAACAGAAACACAGGAATCTCCTAAGAAACAAGATGAGAAATATCCCTCTGGACTCTATATTCACTCTCATTTATGTGCACATGTACACACACACACACACACACACACACACACACACGTGCGCACATACACACATATGAATTAGCACAGAGAAAAGCACAGAGACAAAAACAACAATGTGCTAATATTTTCTTTATTTATTCTGACAGTATCTTTATGGACAAGCATATATAGTCAGTATTCTGTAATTGTGTTTTCCTAGCTACAAAACTACATAATGGTTAGTACTGTGACAGTTTAAAATCTTCTAAAATTTCACCCATAAATATCTGAATTGTCGGTAGTGGTGTTGTTGCAGAAGGAAATGTGCTGAAGGGCTAGCACATTTTGTAATGCACAGTCCCATCTTGCTGATGTCTTGTGGAAGGCAAGGGTCTTGTCAGCATCTGGCTACCTGGCAGACTCCAAGGGCAGCTGGGATGGAACCTGAAACTTGCTTCTGGGCCTTCTACATAATTAGTCTGTTTATAGGCCATCTGGGTTCTTTGATTTCACTGTCACCATTTCTTGCTCTCTGAAGATTTTCTATGTGTCTCTTCTTCTGGGACTAAAATCATTAATAAGGCCTTCCTTAGTTAGGGACGCTGGCTTCTTTAATGTGTCTGGCAACTCGCTGCACCCCCTCTGGATGCATCTCATTATGAAGCACCCTACAGACCAAAGGAGGGCGATATTTAGATTTCATATTGCTGTCATCAAATTAGCAGGCTTCATTAGAAGGAAATTAGAGATGTGGGACTTCTAATATAATAGATTCTTAAAAATCCCATCCAAGGAATTACAAAACCTCCTCAAAGAGAGCTACTGCAAAAGGAAGTGCAAGGCTCCCTCAGATGGAGAGAGATCGGGAGATATTAGAGCTTTGCAATATTTGAATATCTCTGTGTAGAACAATGCCCATGTAGAACAATGAAGTCATAGATACATTGTGGAATCAACTTCAATGGCTGATGAAGTCACAGTGCAAGCCTACCCATGTACCAGCTCTTGCAAAAGCAACCGTTAAAAAGATTCTATAGCTGTACATTTTTTAAATTTGTTTGGGTTTGGTAGAGAAAACCATGTGCACATGAATGCAAGTGTCCCCAGTCCCCTGGGGTTGGAATGGCAGGCAGGTTGTTATCCACAAGGGAGCATGGGTACTGGGAACCTAACCCTCTGAGTGCATTTTTTTTTACCACTGAATAGAAGCATCTTTCCAGACCCAGCAGCTTTTTGTATCAGGTACCCCACTTCTCAGTTTTCAACAAGGGTCTCTGAGAAATGATGTTCTCTCCTAACTGCCTGGGTCCTAGCCTGCTGATCCTGAAAGACACTGTCAGTCCCCAGTTCTCGCCACTATCAATCAGGCAGCATGCTTCCCTGGCTTGATTTAACTGTGGAACTATTTCTCCTGTGTGAACTTTGCTTGCATTTCTAGGGCAGGAACATTTTTGTTGTTGTTGTTGTTTGATTGATTGGTTTTGTTTTTGTTTTGTTTTGTTTTGTTTTACTTCTCTTGCAGGACCTGTGGCTTGGAGCTGTGTGAGTAAACAGGAGATACTAGCTAACTATTTTACTTGGCTAATTGTTGTCAACCTCATAAACCCTAACCTTAGAAAAGAATAAACTCTACTAAAATATATGCTTTGCTTCAGGGGAAAGGGGGAAAAAAACCTAAGGAGAAGAAACACATTTCCCATTCAAAGACTAGAAAGTCACCCAGAGCCACCTACTTTAATCAGCTTACTGCCTCAGGTAAGTAAAGGCAGAGGTTGCAGAAGAGTGCCACCTACCATATAAAGTCTCTCCCTAGGTGGTAGGCTTAGTAGCTCCATCTTGCTAGCACATATCAAATTCTAAATCTCAAAGCAAACTCCCATAGCCTATTCCAAACACAGTTTCATAAGCAAAATACACACTGAGAATCAGAACAGTCAGGAGCCTTGGAGCCTCACACCCATTGACCAGTCTATGCTTTCCTCTGGGCTAGGAAAATGGGAATAACCTAAGGTGAGCTGAGGGCATGGCTGTGTTCTTCTATCTCAGTGTCTAAATCTAGTGCATCAGAACTGGCACATCATCAACAAAAATGAGAGTCACAATAAAATGTGGTAAGTAATAGTAGTAATCCTAGTAATAGTAGTAATAATAATGAAAATATAGAGTAATAATTAAATATAATAACTGCTAATATTCACTGATCTATTTTACAGTATCTATTTGTACCAATCCCTGTGTTTATGACCTTCCATTTTTTATCTAGAATAAATGAGGGACACAATTTACAAATTTAGAGATCTGGATAGTTCCTGATGTCACTAAGATGAGGGCACTAACCTTCCAGTATCTGTTGGTTTTTAGTCACTGGGAGAATAAAATTCTGTATTAGAATTTCTTCCCTGCACAAACATTCTTCAAGCATTAAGGTTCTAGAAATAGGCTCTGTCTGTCTCGCCCCTTAGTTCCAATCCCTTAACCCTAGGGAGTACCACAACAAAATACTAGCTACAATCTCCTTTCCCACTCTCCATGTCTTCTATGGTTACCACAGATCACCCCTTCAGCCTCATCCCCAACTGTCACTGTGTCCCAGCTCTAAGCTTGGGCAGACAGCCTCTGCTTTACCACATGCATTGCCTGCCAGAAGAGATGGCCTCCACTCAGTCCTTCTGTGCTCTCTCTGTTCCCTCAGCAGACCCAAGGCCTCAAACTCCTCCCAGCTGCAGCCTCCCTATCCCAGCCCCACCTTCCCTCCACTCCCCTACTCCATTGTGTCTCCTGTGGATCCCAGAACTCTCCTCTCCTGGACTCCTACAGAGCACCACCTAGACCTATAATCACCCCAGACCCAGATGCTTAGATGTCAGTGTAAAAATATAATAACATCCAGGACAGCATATCTCTATTAGAGCCTAGCTATCCTACCACAACAGGCCCTGAATATTACAACATAGCTGAAACTCAAGGCAGGGTTCTAGAAATGAATATAAAAGTCACCTTTCCCTAGATAGCTACTTCTTCCAGGACTCTTCAACCATGTGGAACATATTTCTGTCCATTCCAAAGCTTTCCCAGGTAGTGTACACCACAGAAACTCTACTGTTGTCTCCACAGACTTTCTACCAACATTCTTAACAACCCCTGGAAGAAACAGGACAGCCTGAAAAGTAGGTCTTGTTGCTTTAAAGAAATCAACAACCAGCATCTTGTCAAAATCTTGATCATTAATGTGCATCCAGCTATGGACATTCAGTGAGTGAAGCTTAGATAATGTCCTGACTAGATTACAGAGTGGTCCCACCTCAACCGAACACAAGTAAACAAAAATTCTGTACTTACCAATAAGAAGACAATCTTCTCATGTGCTTCAGAAACATGTTTCTAACAAGAAAAACTAAATCTTATAATATTTGAGCTTCCTTTATTGCATTCAGAAAAGTTTCCTTCTGCCCCAAATTATAACATATGCCAATGTATACATATCTATTCAAACTAATAATTTACCCTACAAGTTTGAAATTAGAAGCAAATTTTAATATAAACCAATGTTTGCAAAAATTCTCACCTTTTGAAAAGCTTAAAACAATCATACTGTAATGTAAAAAGAAAGCATCATTACACTGTTTTAAAAAGCTATCACTGTTCAACTGGTCAAGAAAATAAATCCAAGATATCACACACACACACACACACACACACACACACACCTACAGTACTTACACATGTCAAGTGTTTTCTTTAGTTTCTTGTGACCACTCTTTCTGTCTCCCCTTGTTAGGAAAAAAAAAAAAAAAGATTGAATATAATCACCACAAACAGAGCAGCCAAACATAGTAGGCAACAGTGACATATGAGCTCTCTGGAAGCTAATATTTCACAGGAAGTTAGTTAATCGCATTATGCAGATTACAGTGGGAGGATGAAATCCTCTAATATGAGTTCATGGATGTCTTAGTCAGGGTTTCTATTCCTACACAAAACATCATGACCAAGAAGCAAGCTAGGGAGGAAAGAGTTTATTCTGTTTACATATTCACTTCCACATTGCTGTTCATCACCAAAGGAAGTCAGGACAGGAACTCACATGGGCAGGAGCTTGGAGGCAGGAGCTGATGCAAAGATCATGGACAGGATTGCTTCCCCTGGTTTGCTCAGCTTGCTTTCTTATAGAACCCAAGACTACCAGCCCAGGAATGGCACCACCCACAAGGGGCCTTCCCCCCTTGATCACTAATTGTGAAAATGCCTAACATCTGGAGCTCATGGAGGCATTTCCTCAAGAGAGGCTCCTTTTTCTGTGGTAACTCTAGCTTATGTCAAGTTCACACAGATAACCAACCAGTACAACAGACCCCTTGTCAATTTCACACATAAACACATCACTATTAAGCCTCAATCCTTACTTTCTTATTCATCCCCAAGATCTAAATAACTTTAAAAGTCCCACTCTTTACAAATTCTTACATATTAAAATTTTAATCCCTTTAAAATATCCAATCTCTTTTGAAATTCAAAGTTTTTTACAATTTAAAGTCTATTAACTGTGGGCTCCAATAAAATACTTTCTGACTTCAAGAGGGAAAAAATAAAAGGGCACAGACACAATCAAAAGCAAAATCAAACTCTAACTGCCCAATGTTTGGGATCCACTCATGGTCTTCTGGGCTCCTTCAAGGTCTTGGGTCACTTCTCCAACTCAGTCCTTTGTAGTAACACCTTGTCTTCTCGGCTCCAGTGCTGCTGCTGTTCTTGATGGTTAAGTCATGTTACTGGCATCTCCAAAACACTGCTGTCTTCTGCTGCAACTGGATTGCACTTTCACAAATAGCCTCTCTTAGTCTCTTTTCATGGTGCTAGGCCTCAACTTCTCTGCATGATCCCATCAGTCATGGACCTTCTACTGCCCCGAGGCTGCACCTTTACTGATGGGTCCTCCCAACCTTGATCACTAATTGAGAAAATGCCCTTCCTTACACTTTGATCTCATGGAGGCATTTCCTCAAAGGAGGCTCCTTTCTATGACATAACTCCAGTTTGTGTCAAGTCGACACAGAAAATCAGCCAGTACAGCAGATAATGACATTGTTGTTGTGATTCAAATGACAAAGCAATGAATATGTTGCATCTGTATAAGGAATGATCATGGTCTTGCTAGCAATTAAGATACTTAAAGAGACTTGAGATGGGATCCAATCACCTCTAATAAGGAAAGGAAATAATGGTAGTGCCAACCACATAAGGAATTGTCATCACTGATAATCTCTTATAAAAGGAAGAAAGTGACAACTCAGTGTTTAGGGAGACCACACCCTTTATCTTTCTTGTAAGCATCTACAGTCTCTTCAGGAAACACAGCTTGTAATCATAGCCTACATTGGTTTGGCTATTTTAGGAAAAACTCCGTGCTGCAAATACTTCTCATTTTTCTAGCAGATCTTAGTTTATTTTAATTGCTCATACCAGAATCAATGAAATAAGCCCAAAAGGTTTTTTTTAATCTCAGTACATGAGTAAAATATCTTTTAAGATACTGTCTTAAATAATACAAAATTCAACTACTATATCTCCATTTAATTGACTGATAAACATTTATTCAAAATGCTAGGTGTTGTTGATTGTGATATAAGGCATAAATAATTTGCATACTCAAGGTCTACATTATATAAAACTTGCATTCTTAGTGCTACACATCACCTTTGGCACATGCTATATAGTAAGCAATTAATGAAGAAATAAAGTAATATTACTGTCCACTGTCTATTCTAGGTGCTGAGCTAGGGTCAACGCATATACAAATGTAAGACATATATCAAGAGGCTCAGGAAGAAGAATGCTGTCATCTATCTCCTCAAGGGAGAGATGAGTGTGAAAATAACCAAGGAAACATTGTGAATGACATAGATTATTTCACTGTATATAATGTATGCTTACATATTGTTTGTATAGCATGTACTATTTTCTAATTATATAAAATATTATTCTTGGTGGATTTTTTTTCTTTGACCAGCAAGAAGTGTCCTCCTATGTCTCTTTTGATGACTTTAGGTTGAAAGTCAATTTTATCTGATATTGGAATGGCTACTCCGGCTTGTTTCCTGAGACCATTTGCTTGTAAAATTGTCTTCCAGCCTTTTTCTCTGAGGTAGTGTTTGTCTTTGACACTGAGGTGTGTTTCCTGTATGCAGTAAAATGTAGAGTCCTGTTTACGTATCCAGTCTGTTAGTCTATGTCTTTTTATTGGGGAATCGAGTCCATTGATGTTAAGAGATATTAAAGAATAGTGATTATCCTTGACAATTGTCAAATGGTCTTGAAAAACAACTTAGCCACACCTTGTAAAGTTAAACATACATTCACAGCTTGTTAGGATATTGTGTTGTGACTTCCCAAAATGCACATGTTGCAGTATCAGAGCAAATGAACTGAAATTAGGATGGGAAGCTTTGGGAGGTGAATAGACCATAAGGGATTAGTGCCCTGCAAAAGAAACTCCAGAGGCCTCATCCCTTGCCATAACAAGAAGATAATATCCTGACAATAAGAAATGATGCCTGACCAATCCACTCTATTAGTGATTTGATCTCTAACTTCCCAGCTTCCATATCACCAGAAACAAATGTTTTTGTTTAAAGTATCCAATCTATATTTTGTTGTAATGAATAGTGTACACCCACCCTGTGCCCAAACATGAAGGGACATATTTATGTCTTCCACAATGTCAAAATGCATTGCACAACAGTAATTTACAAAGCTGCATCAGTTTCTTTGCAGAATGTCGCCACATTCTCTCAATGTGTGTGGACTGGCAAACCCAAGCTTCTTTTATTGCAGTCTTAATTACTAGTATTAACTCTCCAGCAATCACACACTACACTTCACACACAGAGTATAGATTAGAGAACAGCTACAGAGGGGTTAAAGAAGCTTCAGAGTACAAAGAGGCCCTATAGGCAGAGTGAACAGACTGCACAGAGAGAGTAACTGAACGTAGTTATATCATATATATAACTCACATATATATGTATGTATATATATATATATATCACATATAACACAAAGCAGAAAACATAACATATAACACATATATCTTAATTATATAATATTATATAATAAGATATACTGCACAGAGAGAGTAACTGAACGTAGTTATATCATATATATAACTCACATATATATGTATGTATATATATATATCACATATAACACAAAGCAGAAAACATAACATATAACACATATATTATATCTTAATTATATAATATTATATAATAAGATACATAATATGTTAAATAAGGTATTATCAAGCTAGTCCCATGCTGTTGGAGAATGGAAATTAGGTTTGAGACAAAACATAGCAAGCATGGCAAGGCAAGACAAGTCAAGAAGATAGGATCAGCAGAGTCAAACAGGGACAGAGGAGTGATAATTCAACAGAAATCATGTTGAAATGGAGTCAGGAGCTAGGAGCTTGTTGACCCATGAGACATGCACTTGGTTAAGGCTGATGAGAAGGTGTCACCATGTAAATTGTCCTTCCTTCCACATAAGGATATCCTTGGTCTTATGTGCCCAAAAGTTCATGGGCCTGAATCTTCTGATGTGTTTTTGTTACACCCAGACATCGGCATGTTTCTGACTGACTTTGGTTAGTTGACGGTTGGAGAGGTCTTATAACTAAATTAGCTGCCAGTCTATACCATGCTTTGTACTAGACAGATGGTTGTTCTGTTTCAACATATGCACTCAAAATAGATCAACTAGAAGTTTAGTAAAATGAAGCCACACATGCCAAGGCACAGCCTGAAAGCCATTGTGGACACAGTATTGGGTAATACAGTACAAAGCACAGCCTACTCTCTACAAAAAGCAATAAACTCAGAAAATTCACTCTCAGATACTTGCCTACCAGAAATGGATATCAGATTCTAAGCTTATACAGGACTTCTACTTGAATGATCACAGAAGTCTGATGCCTGAGACACACAAATGGCACTATGCCAAATGTTGTACAATACTAGAGCCAAACCATTGAATATCCAGGTGGGAATCAGCTGAGTCCTGCATGGCCTTAGAAGATATGGCATGACTCAGTTCCTGCCCCTGGAGCAGGGTCAGCAGGGATAAGGCTTGTTTGTATAATAATGTACATATTTTATTTTATGTCCCTCCTTCAGGGGAATGTCCTCCCTGCCAAGGCTGACTCCATGATAATTATGAAAAGCATGATCCCAGAAGGAAGAATGTGTCTCTGTGAGGCTGAAACCTTAAGGACATCCCTTAAGGCTGTGGGAAAGAACTCTGAAAATATGAGTTCAAGAATATATAATTTCTCAACTATGCAAAATATAATCATGCAATAGAAATTGTATGAGGAGCTTCAGGAACCTAGAAGATCAGAGGTGGCTGCCTTAATGAGTCAGTAAAGGGAAAAGAAGTGTTGAAAAAGAAATCTCACACGGTACAAAAGAAGCACCAGGAAGTGAGGGCTAAACTTACTGTTTTTACTACAAAGGCAGGCAGATTTCTGAGTTCAAGGTCAGCCTGGGCTGAAGTGAATTTAGGTTGAGGTGTGGTAGAAGTGGCGATCTCAGGATGGAATCCCACATAATTAGTTTATTTTTGTGCTTACAAAGGCAGGCAGATCTCTGAGTTCATTTGTTATGTTAAAAAATGTACTTGTTCTCTCTCTCTCTCTCTTTCTCTCTCTCTCTCTCTCTAGCAATTATGGAACTAAAGTCATAAAATGCTGATTTGCAAGATAATCAAAAAGAAACCTGGGGTATATGACTGAATTGATATGTAAAGAAAAGACTGGGCTTTGGTCTGCAAGAGATGAGCTGTTTGGAGATCTATGACAGTTCTTTATTTGGAATTTGCCTGGGTTTTCTGACTGGTTGGAAACCCCAGTAATTTTTAAGCAATTTTTTGACATTTATTAGAAAAGTCAAGAATTTTCCTAGCAGGTTTGTTGATTTTGGTCAGAAAACCAAAAAGCTACTTAGAGAGCTAACACTCTTGAAATTTTTCTTTATTTTTTTAAAATTTATTTTAATTTTTTATTAAATATATTCTTCATTTACATATATGACTTTTAGATATTTATAGAGCAAACTGAGAATATTGGAAAAGAGGAGACACAGTTTGATTTGGGTTTTAGAAAGATCACTTAAGGGTATAGAGAGTTAACTCAGGGATGTGCTTGCCTTGCTCCCATGTGGAGATGCTTTCCAATCCCCCATTCCCAGAAACCACTAGGTGCAATGGCATGTGCCTGTAAGCCCAGCAGCAGGTAGGTGGATACAGGACGATCTCTGGGGCTTGCTGGCCAGACAGTCTAGCTGAGCCTATTGACTCCAGCCTCAGTGAATACCATGTCTCAAAAACAATGAAGAAAATGAGGAATTATATTCAAACTTGACTCCTGCCTCCCCCATCCTTTGTATACTTTCACACTCGCTCAAGCAAAGCACTCATACACACATGCTCACAGACACATGTTTACACATAAAATACACACACATATTCTCTCTCACACATATATACATAAACACACACATATGTCACACACATGTTCACAAAGACACAAACATGCTCACACACATACACACATGTTCACACAGATACAAACATGCTCACACAGGTACACACATGCTCACACACTAATACACACATGGTCACACACACATACATACACACATGGTCTCACACACACACACATACACACATACACACACACACACACACACACACACACACTAATGCAAAGAAGAAAAGGAGAAAAAATAAGAAAATCCCATTTTGCTATCTGATGGTATGTAGCCTGGGCTCCACTTGGTGAAAGGAATTCAGGGAAGAAACTATGAGTCACCGAGTTTGAACACAAAACAAAGTGGAAAGTTCAGAGAAAGTGTGGAATCTAGATTTCCTCCTGAGGAATCTAAGATGGAGAGAAGAGATCTCTGAAAAAAGTTGAGGCTTCTGTGGGTCTTTATCCAAATCTGAAACTCATCTCAACCCCCAGAGCAGGTTGCTGCTGTCATGCATTCAGCAAATTCTTCTGAAGTCTCTTTCCCACAGACCATGGTAATAGACCTATGGAGCAAACTCAGCCACTTACATTATCCTCCTGTGATGAGCTTTAAAAATGGAATCACCTTTGCTGCTGCAGACATGGTACTAGAGATGTTGCTGTCTTAAGTACCTTCTCCTAAGGAGCTAAATAACAATGTATTCGATAATTACTCTGAAAGCCCATTTGAATAGATTTTTTAAGGTTGGATTCCAAAAAGCCCTTTATCTTGAAGGAGTGTTTGTTTACTTTTCAGATCCTCTCTGAAGTTCAGACATAGGTAAACTTCTTTGACAAGATTTATAATGTACAAACATATACTTATTCCCTTTATGCCACTGGTCTATTTATTGGATTAACTAGAAGGATTTGATGTGAAGGCTTAGGATGTTATTGAAAACACATCACTTCTATTGTAGCTAAGAAAATCAGCTTTAGAATTAGAGACCTTGTACTGGGCATTGTGTGTAGACCTCTAGCTTTTCATCACAGCTGTTCTCTGTTGCCATGACAACAGAATTAACCATTTCATTAATATCCCAGAGAAAAGACCTCTATCTTTATGCATATCTCTTTTTTAGCATGGTCCCTCCTCAGATGTGAAGGTCTCTGGCATGTTAGCGAGCTCATGGTTATTGCCTCCACCCCTAATATTGCCCTTAGAGCTTCTATGGTGGTTTTTTAAGACATACTTTGAATTTTTGGCATTAAATTTCTATTGGCTGCATTGACTTGGCAGCTTTTAAGTGTCCCCTGAGTGGTGAAATGAACTTCATAATCTAAAGCTAGTGAAATCCATAGGAAAGAAATGCAATACAAAAGAAAACAGTCACCTGTGACACAAAAAGTTGGCTGTTTGTTTGTTCCTTCAAAGTGGGGGGGGGCCTCCACTTGGTGAAATGGGTGTTACTATAAATACTGAAGAGTAATCCCTCATCAAAATGGGTGATCCAGCTGTTTCAGCTGGGGCTGCAAGCAGATAGAAGTGCTGATTGCAATTGTGATAAAAAAAAAAAAAGAAGAAAATTCCTGCGACAAATAAAATACATTATTTTGAAAATAATACCTCAAGAAAGTAATTCCACCCATCCCCCAAAAGGTACAATGGTCCTTTTCACATTTGTATCTATTTCTTTTGAAGGAATAAAATACACCTTAATGGCCAATTCTCTAGAAATATTCATATTTTAATGACCTATGTAAAAACTACCTAATTAACACTAAAAGGGCTGGAGGAAGCTGGTCACTCTGCCTTCAAGTACTTTAGTTGTGAAGTTAACTAATTTTTAATAAACAGTCATCTCCTTGTGAAATATTGCTGTTAGTAATGCAATCTATCCTACATATCAACTAAGGCTAAATAACTAGGCAAAATGTTTTTAAAAGCATTACCTCATTTAAACCATGAAACAAAAGCTATATGGGGAAGGTGGGTACTGCTGTCCCTACCTAGAGCTGAGGAAATGAAGTCTTTGGGAATTTGTTTGTGAAGTCACAGACAGTGGGCGGTTCAGTTCCTCTATCTGGCCTGGAAGCCAGCCAGCGCGGGCTTTTTTGGTGGGGTGGCAAAGAGGGAAGAATAGCCTTTCACTCTTTGTTTCTGCTCATAGAAATATTGTAATGGCATTTAACATATTTACATTCCCACCAGACTTTCTGTGGAGAATGTCTGGGGAAGGATTATTCATAATAATTAAACTCATAAAACAAAAAAGCATATTTGAAGTGGTCATAAAATCCTGAGGAGCAAAACAGTCCCTGGGAAGCTAGAAGTGCATAGGAAGGGTATTGGTGCTGCACCAAGGCCTCCCACCAGTTAATGTGACAAGAGAAGACATTTGATGCAACAGGGTGCGGCTTCCTTTGCTTTGGTTGTTTGCTTAAATTTGAGGTTTGTTTTTTTTTGTTTGTTTGTTTTTAAAATAATAGTTTCATTGAAATATGAATAAAATATCATAAAATTCACCTAGAGAGAACAATTCAACACAACAATCCAACTCCCCAACAATGGTCAGCAGCAGCTGTAGATGGAAGTCCAAAGATCTAGCAGTTGCTCAGTCCCACGAGGCAAGCAGGCAAGGAAGAGTGAGTAAGTTTTCCTTCTTCCAATGTCCTTGTATAGCTCTCCAGCAGAGGGTGTAACCCAGATTAAAGGCTGTAGGTCTCCAGCAGAGGGTATGGCCCAGATTAAAGGCTGTAGGTCTCCAGCAGAGGGTGTGGCCCAGATTAAAGGTGTGTACCTCCAGGACTTTAATCCCAGATGATTTTGAACTCAGAGAACTCCTTGTCTTAATCTTCTGGAATTCATGGCCACTCTGCTTCAAGATCTCCATGCCAAGATCCAGGTCAAAAACTTATCTCTGAGCCTCTAGATTAGGATCATAGGTGAGCCTTCCAATTCTAGATTGTAGTGCATTCCAGATATAGTCAAGTTGACAACCAGGAATAGCTACTACACCAAGTAATGCAGAATAACAGCTATTTGACATCACTTATTTCATGCTAGGAACTGGTTCCAGTGTGTGGCACTTTATGACTTGCGCATATTATTTGCATTCAGCTATTCTTATCATCCAAAACGATAAAACTCAGACATACTCCCAGGACTAAAGACTTCATGGACTTCTGAAGTACAAACCTCATCACACCTGACTGTTACATAAATTATGACTTACAGGAAGAGAGATAAAAGGTTTAGGATTCTTAGTCATTCTTAACACAATCACAAAAATTACTCAGCTATTTGTTCTATGTGATGGTAATTTTATTTGTTAAGTTTTGAAGCCCTAAACATTTAAAATACAAGAGAACATTTGCATTAGATAAATGTTATTATTGAAGTCTCTGGCAGAATAACCTACCCACCTCATCTATGCATCTAATACACATCTAGAAGTAAGTATCTCCTCATCAATAAAGCTCAATTCTCAGGGGCGAGGGGGGGAAATGTCAAAATTTTTGAAGGATCCCCAAGTTTCTTCTTTCCCTATAGTGAGAAAGCCAAGATAGACATAGACTTAAAAGACCCAGGAGAGTGATTTTGGCTTATTTTTCACGTAGGTATAGAACTGTATTCACAAGTACACTATACTATTTTATAATTAGAAGCACCATCTATTTGCTGAAGAAGAAATGTAGGACACCCCACTGGGAAATTGGTTCTGCATAATGAAGATGAGAGCCACATGTGATCCATTCTAGGTACCAAGAGCCAAAAGAAAGGCAATATAGGGAATTTTTATTGCTTTAAAACTTGTGGACTTCAGCTTTAGGACTAACTTCCATGACGAAATACAACAAAAAATGCATCCTCCAATCAAGTAAATGAGTTAGAGGGTTTTTGTGTGTGTGCGTGCGCGTGTCTTAAACACCTCTCCTCTCTGCACCAGAGAGCAGTTTTTCATCAAAACCATGGAAACCAGGGTGGACTCTGCTGATGAACACAGAGACCCTCCAATCACGGGCCATCTGAGGAGAGCCGCACCCCTGACAGAAAAACTGAAGAAATTGTGACATAGTTAGACAGTATGCTGTCAATCAAAGGAGGAATTGGTATATACAGATTAGCACAGATCTTAAAACTTTCAGTGGATGTTTTGCCTTAAATGACTCAATACTCAAGAGCGAATGTCTAGGGTCAAGATGAACTCCTAAAACTAAAGCAGAGTTTGAAAATGAAAGAAATGTGGGAAGAATGAAAGGAAAGGAGAACAGAAGGGGAGGAGGGAGGGGAGGAGGGAAAGAAAAAGGGAAGGAGGGAGGCAAACAGGGAGGGAAGGAGGAAGGAAGTGAGGGAAGCAGGAAGGGAGAGAGGGAGAAGAAAGGGTAAATTTTCCATGCAATCAAATCTCCCAATTCTTAAAGACATTTATTATTATTATTATTATTATTATTATTATTTGTGGGGGATTTGGATTTTTCGAGACAGGGTTTCTGTATAGCCCTGGCTGTCCTGGAACTCACTTTGTAGACCAGGCTGGCCTCGAACTCAGAAATCTGCCTGCCTCTGCTTCCCAAGTGCTGGGATTAAAGGCATACGCCACCACCTCCCAGAGACATTTTTATTTTCTATTGTTCACATACAAGTTTTCTTATTTGTAATCAGTTTTCAAGGTTTCAGAAGGGAGATATCCAAATTAGTTTGAAATAAATAATAGTTCATGGGGATGTTATAAATTCAAACTCGAGGATACAGTTAAAAAGATTTACCTAGTGCCTGGCAAGATGGCTTGGCCTATAAAAGAGCTTGTCCTGAAAGCTGACAACCTGAGTTCTGTCCCCATAATCCACATAAGATGGATGAAAAAATTAAAGAAAAAAGAAGATGGACGAAAAGAAATGATGGCATAAAGGTGCCCTCTGACCTCCATGAGCATACATGTGTCACACACATTAATAATAATAATAATATAGTTTAAGATATTTTTAAGATCTACCAATAAATTATGAAAAGATGGAAAGACTTGCCATACACATATACTTTCAGAGTAATTATCCTTGCTTGACAAGAAGCATGCATTTTAAATACCCTATAATGAAACTTGAATTAAAAGATTAAAGCTAATTTTTCACACAGAAAGTTAAATGCAAGTATCATGTGTAAAGGCTCAGAGTAGTATTTTTTATGAAGTATAAACTAAGCACAGTCCTTTTTTTTTTCCTCTCTCTCTCTCTCAGAAGTTTATGAAACTTTCACCTAAATATCTCACAGGAAATTACTGTCTCCCAGAATATAAAGGGTTTTATATGAGGGATGCTGATCAGTTGTTCTCCATGGATACAGAGGCACAAACAGGCAGAAATTGGTTTGATAAAGCTAGGACACAACGCAGAATTTGACTGCCGTGGTGATATAGGAAAAGGGGGCAAACTTTCCATCACTTTCTCAAAGATAACTGTCAAAACCGATCCAGGGGAATGGATAAGAGCTTTCTTTACTTATTGCTTAGACTTATAAAAATGAGAACTAGGTGGGGTAAATAATGTACACATCCATAAATCAGTTCGAATCTTTCATTTGCTTTTTAATAAAGTGGCCATTTCTTCCCAGTTAATCGGCCTATATGGCAGGCAAGGAAGTGAGTAGGTCCCCACTGACTGCCCTTGGGTCTCAGATTGTAAAGATACAAGTGTTTAAAGTTGTGTTTGCCTGGGGAATTGGACAGCAAGTTGTCTTTCATTTTACTCTAGATAACACAGAAGGGAAACAAAAATGATAGCCAATCTAGAAATGATCTTTTTTCCCTTGCTTGTTCCACAGAACTTTCTGGAACTGAGAGCATCCCTAACTTGCAGGGAGGCAGGTGCTGAGCATGATGCCCAGCACATAGTAACACTTCTAGGTGGTTTTCCTGAGTGGTATTTTCATAATGCTGGAACTTTTTCTATGCCATTAGGAGACTCAAAGTCCCAGGTCTGCTGTCACCTTCAAAGGCAGCTGCAGATCTGAAAATATAGTGAAAGCAAAACCAAGGAGTTCACAAAACTGTTCCGAAACCTCCTGTAATCCACACGAACCAGGTTTCCTTGAAGATGATTCTTATGAAACCATACTAACTGAATGCTTCCAAAAACTCCATGCACAATGAAATGTTCCATCACAAACCAGGGCTCTGATGCTGACCATGCACGAGAGACTGGGGAGCTGAGGTGACTTAACCAAAGCAAGGAGAAGCCATCTTTGGACATCTACCATTTACTGTATTGAAAATATAAGCAAATGAAGTTGGCAACTGGACTTCAGTTTAAATGCTACAAGTGTGTGCAGGAAGGCATATAGTATGCTCTGCAAGGGCACAGTGAGGGTAGGATGGGTACTGACAGAAGGAAAACTGTGACTATAGAGTGCCTGTGAGGCGGAGAGTCCACAGCACGATGCAGAAGAGAGAAGGAAGGAGGTGGAGTTGGAAAGGATGTTTCTCAGCCAAGCATAGAGCATAATAAGAACAGTAGAACAAGAGAGAGAGAGAGAGACAGACAGACAGACAGACAGACAGAGACAGACAGAGAGACAGAGAGACAAAGACAGAGAGAAAGAGAGACAGAGACACAGAGACACGGAGAGACAGAGACAGAGAGACAGAAGCAGAGAGTGACAGAGACAGAGACAGAAAGACAGAGAGACAAAGAGAGACAGAGACAGAGAGAGACAGAGAAAGAGAGACAGAGACAGAGAGACAAGGAGAAAGAGAGAGAGAGAAAGAAAGAGATGAGAGAGAGAGAGAGAGAGAGAGAGAGAGAGAGAGAGAGAGAGAGAGAGAGAGAGGAGGAGAGGTTGGTTCTGCTGGGAGCTCACTTCCAGTTTTTCTTCATCCTGGTCAACACAGCACTGACTGTTGTGTATCAATCTTTCCCCACGCAGTTCTACAAGCTGCACCTGCTCTCTGGGCATCCTCAACAGGTGTTCCATACCCTGCTGGCGTCTTTCCCCCTTGGCTGTGGAATCAGTCCTTTTGAGACAACAGCACCATGTTCAACATTCTGTGTCACAGCAGTGCTGAGACAGTATAAGCCATGCATAATTCTTGAAAAGCTGGAGACATGGGTCTTTATAACAAAATAAAGGCCCCATTTAAACAATAAGGCATTACACTTCTATCAAATAAATTAAATAAATGGCCAGCAGGGCTGTTTTACACAATTTATGGGTGCCCTCTGTAGTCAGTGCTACATCTCATTAGTGGCTCTGTCACTCATGAAAAATGTGGCAGTCATCAACATCACACATTAACTGAAAGCATGTCCCCACACATCAAATGTACACGTTTTAGTTACAGAAACAAGCCACAAAGAGATGTGTGTGCAAGAGGAAGAGGTGGAGAGACAGAGACAGAGAAAGACGGAGACACAGAGAAAGACACAGAGACAAAGAGAGACACAAAGACACAGAGAAATACAGACATAGAGACAGACCCAGAGAGACAGAGACAGATAGACACAGAGACAGACACGGAGACACCAAAAAAGGCACAGAGACAGAAACACAAAGACACAGAGAAGCGGAGGCATAGAAACAGACACAGAGAGACAGAAACACGGAGAGAGACAAAGAGAGACAGAGAGAGCTAGAGAGAGATACACAGAGGACAGAGAAAGGCAGAGAAACTGAGAGAGACACAAAGACACAGAGAAACAGAGACACAGAAGCAGACACAGAGACAAAAACAGAGACAGAGAAACATGGAAAGGCACAGAGAGAAGCACAGAGGTAGAAAAAGACAGAGAGAGACAGAGACAGATGGACAGTCAAAACAGAGAGTATGTGTGTGCACGTTCACTCTGTGACAGCAAAGGTCATTCAAAATTCCCCAATCGTTTCTTGTCTTTTTCCTTTTTACAAACATTGCGGAGAGTTCTCATCCTTTCAAAGTTACTTTTCTCCACTGACTTTTTTTCCTGCTTTTATTCACTGCAATAGCCCAGACTTTGCCTCTTTTTTTTTCTTCTTGACATTTCATTTTTAATTAAAAATGACATTTTAATTAAAAGGAAACATATGTAGAATAAACAGAATAACTCACCAGCAGCGGAGAGCTGGGGTTGTCCTGTCGGCTCAGTTTTAACCTTTCTGGCTCAGACAAGGCTCTACTAGGCTTCTCCACAATGGTTGCCAAGTCAAACTCTCAACAGAAAAAAAAAAAAAACAGAAGAAGAGAAAAAAGATGTCATCAAAATCCACCTGTATCCCCAAACCCCAGAACAACAAAGGGTGGAAGAGGGTATATGCCCATTACAAGCTATGATGCTTTCAGGACCAGAGGATTAGTGTCTTTTCTTTCCCTGTTCAGAATATTAAAACTAGCACTTTGGTGAAAGACCCCAGTTTTGCAACTTTTCATGTTTACAGATGGCCTGATTTGGCAATCTTAAATGTTAAGGGAATTGGAAATCTGGTAGGAGGTAAGCATAGCCAAAAGCAAAAAAGTTACAATTAAAATGAACTATCCTTCTAGAGACATCCATCACTCAAGCCATGTCCTGTATCCGAGCTGCTGCTGCTGGGACCTACTGACAGTCAAGTGCCAACCCTTCCCCTCAGATGAATTGCTTCTCTGCACAAAGGTTTTTTACGGTATAGAAGGAATCTCTCTATATCACTCCCTCTCCCTTTCTCCATCCCTCCTTCCCTCTCTTAGCATGTGTGGGTGTATGTCTATACTCTATATAAATATAATAGAATTTTATACTTCATTACATGATTGTGTTATTCCGATCTGAAATCACGGCAGATGTGATGTAAACATAAAAGCATACTGAGCAGGGTATGCCTCTGTCTAATATGGATGAAGCCATTATAAGAACTGGGCATGTAAAGAGAGTGCTCTGTGAAAACAAAGGCAGAGGTTGGACTTATTTGCAAGTCTAAAAGTGCCAAAAGTTAACATCCCCATACTGCCCCCCATAAAGGAGGCTAAGTGGTAGACTTCACAAGGGACATGGTTCTGGTAGCAACTTAATTTTGGGCTTCACGTGACTAGAACAGTGAGAAAATAAAGCACCATAGCTATTAACCAGTCAAATTGTGGTACTTTATTACAGCGACTGTACAGAGAAAAATATTGTCAGGCATAATGATCTTGCTATATTACTGAGGAAAAATGAGCTTCAGAAAGCTAAACTGTTTTTCACTGTTGCTTAGCTATAAATGAACCAAGATCAGTCTGCCTCAAGCCGGTGCTTTTCAACACATCTCAGGCCTCCAGCCTTCAGCCATTTACTCAAATTGGAATTATCTAAAAGTGTAAGGTGTTTTATGTCTTACAACATCCTATACCAGCCATTGCTAATGAAATGGGTCACTACACAGTTCATATTAAAAAATATTACCTCATGTTAAGAATAACCACAAAATCAATTCTAGAGAGTTGGCAAGAAGGGCTATTGTTCCAAAGGACCTGAGTTTGATTCCCAGCACCCACATGTAACCCCATCCCCAGAGAATTGAATGCTCTCTTCTGGCTTCCACGAGCACTGAATTCACAAGGGGAATACAAATATGCATGTGAGCAAAACATCTATGTACATAAAATAAAATTTTATAAGTTTAAAACTAACCTCAAAATCATCAACCTAGATCCTTAAGATGTGCTTACTGAAGTCATATTGTCTGTTTCTTCAGCTATTGCTATAAAAACTGCATTTGGATTGTTTGAATAGACAATGACTTCTGCAGCAGTTTGAGCAACTGCTCCCCACCTGGGTTACGTGACACAGCTAGCAGATTGCTACTGTGAGTGTAAGTTTTCAAGCTTATATGCACTGAGTTCTCTGCTCTCTGAGATATGAGACACCACACCTAGTTCCTCATACCATAAAGCCTTCATTGCCTCTCTACCATGATGGACTGAACCCTTTAAACTGTGAGCCAGGATGTGTCACTCTCTTCCCTTAATTTGCCTTATAAATACAGAGGCAGATGCTCATAGCCAACCATTGGACTGAGTGTAGGGTCCCCAATGGAAGAGTTAAAGGAAGGACTGAAGGAGCTGAAGGGGTTTGCAACCTCATAGTGAGAACAACAATACTAACCAACCAGATCCCCCAGAGTTCCCAGGGGCTAAGGCATCAACCAAGGAGTACACATGGTTCCAGCTGCATATGTAGCAGAGGATCACCTTGTCAGGCATCAATGAGAGGTTAGGTCCTTGGTCCTATGAAGGCTCGACAGATGCAGTGTAGGGGAACTGAGGGCAGAGGAGTAGGAGTAGGATGACTGAAGGAACATCCTCATAAAAGCAGGGTGAGGAAGGATGAGATAGGGGGTTTCCAGGAGGGGAGAAACCAGGAAAAGGGATAACATTTGAAATGAAAATAAAGAAAATATCCAATAATAAAAACAATGGGGAACTCAGTTAACATGTACTGTGATACTCAAGTATCATGGACACATTAAAAGTTACATCCCTGATGTAAATTGTGAACAAAGAATAGTGCCTAGACACTATTTTCCAGGTATGTAAAAATTCAAAGGAAATTTTTTTGGTGGTGACCATCCATGAATGTCCTAATGTTGATTAAGTGCAGACTATTTTGAGGGAATGTGTATTCTCCCAGCCATCAGTTACCCTGTGGTCTACATTAAAAAACAAAAACAAAAACAAAAAACATAAAACTGTTACCTAATGGTGGTAAAATCATATAGATCACATATATACTACCTAGCATAATGCCCTTCAAAAATGATCTTGGAGACTGGCAAGACTGCCCAGAGAATAACGGGCTTGCCACACAGTCAGAAGAACCTAATTTGATCTTCAATACCCAAGGTTATGGCTGAATCCCAAAGAATGAAAATTGATCCATATCTATCACCTTGCACAAATCTCAACTCCAAAGAGATCAAGGACCTAAACATGAGCCCAGATACAATGATTCTGATATAAGAGACAATAGGGATATTTTTGAACTCACTGGCAAAGGAGGCAACTTTTTGAGTAAGACACCGATAGCACAGGCACAAGATCAAAAAATCAAAAAATTGAACCTCACAAAACTGAAAAGTTTCTGCATGGCAGAAACCCCATAGTTCTGGCAAAAGCAGAAACCAAGAGAAAAGGAAAAGATCATTACTAATTATACATCTAATAGAGGCTTAGTATATAAAATATATTTTTAAAACTAAAAATAAAGAAAGAACATCAAGAAAACAAGTAAACTAATTTTAAATTGGAGTATAGACCTACACAGAGAATACTCTAAAGTATGAAACACAGTGACCAAGAAGCACTTAAAGAAATGTTCAACACCCTTAGCCATCAGGGAAATGTAAATTAAAATTACTTTGAAATTTCATCTCACACAAATTATAATGGCCAAGATCAATAAAAGAAAACAGCCCATAATGACAAGGATACAGAGCAATGGGAACATTTACTGATTACTGCTGAGAGGGCAAATTTTTACAGCCATGGAAATCAGTGTGGAAATCAGTGCTTTCCAAAGAAAGCAGGAGAAAGATCTATCACAGTGTCAGCTTATACCACTCTTGGGTATATGCCCAAAAGCCTCTGCATCCTACTGCAGAAATATTTGCTCATCCATGGTCATTGTTACTCTATTCATAAGAGCAGGAAATTGGAAATAGCCAAGATGTCCATCAACTAATGAAGAGAGAATGAGATTTCTGTTCACTTACTCAGTTTACAGGAATCGGTTACTTACTTATTGTTCAGTGATTTGATTCTGGGGGCCCCATAGAAACTGCTAGGCTTAATTATTTCTCTGTCCTCGTTGTTAGTTCCTTTTCCCCTTCTGTGTATTATAATCACAAATACAGGAAGTGCATTAGTTCATTGAAGAATTGGGTTGGCACCCTGACACCTCCAGGCAGTGCAGCCTTTCCCACAGTGGTGACATCCCACCAATTTAACTAACTCACAAGCTGCAATGTTTTGCCAGAAGACTACAGTAGCCCTCTGTTCCTGCTGAGTCTTCCCTTCTGACAATCAGTTTTAAGTCTACTAATGATTATTTGGCAAAGCTCCTTCTGTAATCACTCAAAAATCCAATACTAATCTCTTCCTTACTCATTTAGCCTTCAAAACCAAAGTTCTCCAAAGGACAGGCTTCTTTTACTGCCTATTCTCATTAGGTCTCTGTTTGTCTCTGGATATTGTGCTGACTGGTTTTTGTCAATTTGATACAAACTTAGACATATCTGTGAAGAAAAAACCTTAACTGAAAAAAAAATGACTCCATAAGGTTGGCCTGTACACAAATATGTAGGGCATTTTCTTGATTGGTGATTGACATGGGAATACTTGCTCATTGGGATTCATCTCCCATGGGCAAGCAGTCCTTGGTTGTACAAAAATACAGGTTGAGTAAGCCATGAGAAGCAAATAAGTAAGTAAAATTCCTCTTCTGCCTCTCCTTTAGTTTCTTGACTCTAATGTCCTGTTTTGAGTTCCTGCTCTGACTTCCTACAAGAATGGACTGTGATGTGCAATATCGCAGCAATATAAACTCTACAGCATATACAGTCTGGAAAAAATTTCTGTGGACTATGACTTCTTCATTCCACTCACATTAAATTACTGTGATTGGTTTAATCACACTTTTGTCTCTTATAATTCTATATTACGTCTTCTGTTTAACTTTCTTCTCTGGAAAGTTATTTTTTAATTTTTTATTAATTATTTGTATACACTCCATATTTTATTCCCCACCCTGCCAACCCCTGTCCCACCCTCTGACTGTTCCATATCCCATCCCTGTCTCCATGGGGATGTCCCTATCCTCCACCCCACCTGACCTCTAAACTCTCTGGGGCTTCCAATCTCTTGAGGGTTAGGTGCATCATCTCCGAATGAACACAGACCCTTCAGTCCTCTATTGTATGTGTACTAGGGGTCTCATATAAGCTGGTGAATGCTGCCTCTTTGTTGGTCCAGTATTTGAGAGATCCCGAGGCTGCAGATTAATTGAGACTGCTGGTCCTCTTACAGGGTCAGCTTCATTTAGCCTTCTGGAAAGTTCTTGTCTGAAACATCATGAGCTCTCGGGTCTAGAGACCTTCTTCCTGATAATATCATGCTTCTTCTTATCTGGTTGTTTGGTTATAGGATTCTGGTGTTTTGTTCTGTTTTGGTTTTGTGACAGCATCCCATGTATCCCAGATTGGCTTTGAACTTACTTTGTAACTAAAGATATCCTTGAACTTCTGACACTCCTGCTTCTACCTCCCTCGAACTGAGATTACAGATATGTGCCACCACTCTCAGTTTATAAGGTGCTGGCGATCAAACCTAGGACTTTGCCCATGTTGGATCAGCAGTCTCCCAACTGAGCTATAGCCTCAGCTTGATAAGATTCTTGAGCTTCTACTCATCTATGTTTTTATACATCTTTTTAGATAGCATCTGCTTATTAGCAGCCTCTCCTTCTTAGAAGAAATCACCAAAGGTTTGATCACGCCCTGTTTCTGAATTACCCATCTACCTGCTGTGCCTTTGTTTCCTCATTTACTTGTCAGAGATGATGACAAATACTTCCAGAGTGAACTTCTTGTGAAGACCAGGCAAGAAAATGCATATAAGGTACTCACATCAATTCCTTGAACCTAGAAAACACCATCTCTGAGTTTGCTATTATTCTGCTACTCTTATGTCCCATGACCACTAAGTCTTACCTCCATCTGATTTTATCTCATAGTTAAATAACTGCATGGTGTACTATATTAGAAATATTCAGGACACTAACCAATATCCTTGCAGAACATCAGCCAGTGAGTTCATATCACTCAATGCAATTATTAAGCTTCTTGGAGTAAAGCATTCCTAAAGGTTTACCCTTTCTTGTACTGATAAAACTTGTGGAATTTTCCTCTCAAATATAACTTATAAACTAGCATTACATGTAAATATGGAATCCCTTGAGAATTATGAAACCAAGGCACTGTATGATCCTTGCCCTAGGAGATTAATTCAGCGTTGAGAAATGAGGTGAACATAGGATGATTTCTGGACCAGGGAGCCCACAAATGTTCTCACACTGGTCTGTAGACTGATCACCTGGAGACTGCAGGTTTACAAAAGCACCATCTGTGATTTTGTTGCTGCCATGATTTTATAACCTATTACAGTCCATAAAATCCAAATATCACTTCAATGATACACCATCCATGTTGTTAATTCTAAATTTTATTTTACTCTTATATTTAGCAAAAACGGGCATATAGGAGTATTCAACAAATATGATGGATAGTAACTGACTTGAGATGATAGAGTGTGACAGCCAAAGCCCCTCTGGCTTTGGAAAGGAAAGACTTTCTTGTCTAATCCACCTAACCACGAGCCAAATCTTTCTTGGTGACCATTTGAACATGATCGTGTCTTTCTGTTTGAATTGAAGATCAGATTAGAAAGAAGCCATAAGAAAAAAGCAGAAACAAAAATTTAAGTCATCTGAACCTATGAATATATAACCAAGATATAAACTATGGCTCTGAACCTAGAAAACTACTCAAATAACAGCAACTGAACAATGCATTGCCTGTCTTAGTTACTGCTTCCGTTCTAGGGTAAGCCCTGGTTACTCAACAAGTCAACTTGATGATAAATAACTTCTCCTTTAGGAATATTTTTATTTGGGCTCACAGTTATGAATTCATTTGCTATTCACTGTGATGGCTGATACCATAAAGAATTCATTTACCATTTATGTGGATAAGGCAAATACTGCTTAAGTAACTACTTAATTAAGTGGAGGCTCTTTATCCATCCTGACACTTTTAAAGCATTTCACTCATTTTTAAAAGTCATCAACTTCTTTTTAGTATCACTATAGACAGATAAGTGATGATACATATAGATAGATTAAATGGGTAGATGATTAATAGATAGATGATAGATTATAGATAGCTAGAAATGATAGATAGATAGATAGATGATAGATAGATGATAGATAGATAGATGATAGATAGATAGATAAACATTAGATAGATGTATTTTGTGTTCTAAAAAGTCTAAATATTGAGGTTTCTCTGTAAAGGAAACCCAATGACAAACATCAGTGAAACACAGAGACGAAGTAATTGAATGTAAGTGTGCCCAATTCATAGCAGGACAGAACTGAATATGTTATCCTGACAACTGAATATCATCAAAGTAATAATGCCATTTATTTATGTACCAAGCTCTATGCTTAACTAATAATTGTATTTTCATCACCATTTTACAGATTAAAAATCACAAACACTAAGGTAGAAACACTGAGTCTTTTTTTTTTTTTTTTTTTTTTTTAGGTTGAATGCCATTTGTTGAAAAAGCTAGAACTTAAGATTACAATCAATGCAATTGGTGCTCTCAGGCCATGGTATTTTAGCTCTCTTTTATACAGTAACATATGTATAATATATTATTGATGCTAATTATCTATTTGACAGTGTCTAGAGTCACATAGGAGATGGGATTCTCATTAGAGGCCATGGATGCATGTGACCAGTTGTTTCTAGTTCTTGCTGCCTTCACCTCTCTCTGTACTTTGCACTGTGAGCCAAAATAAATCCTTTTTCCTTTAAAGTGCTTTGGTCAGAACATTTTATCACAGCAATGGGGATAAAAACCAAGAAATGTATCTTACTTTTGTGTGTATGTATAATACTATGTGTGTGCTGCATGTGTTTCTTCATATGGCTGTGTTCACACATGTGTACAGATATGTGTACATGAGTGTACATGCCTGTGAAAAGTGTCTTTCATTTGCTGTCCCTTTTATTCTTTTTTTTGTATTCGATATAATTTATTTACATTTCAAATGATTTCCCTTTTCCAGCCCTCCCACTCCCCGAAAGTCCCGTAAGCCCCCTTCTCTTCCCCTGTCCTCCCACCCACCCCTTCCCACTTCCCCATTCTGGTTTTGCCGAATACTGTTTCACTGAGTCTTTCCAGAACCAGGGGCCACTCCTCCTTTCTTCTTGTACCTCATTTGATGTGTGGATTAAGTTTTGGGTATTCCAGTTTTCTAGTTTAATATCCACTTATTAGTGAGTGCATACCATGATTCACCTTTTGAGTCTGGGTTACCTCACTTAGTATGATATTCTCTAGCTCCATCCATTTGCCTAAGAATTTCATGAATTCATTGTTTCTAATGGCTGAATTGTACTCCATTGTGTAGATATACCACATTTTTTACATCCACTCTTCTGTTGAGGGATACCTGGGTTCTTTCTAGCATCTGGCAATTATAAATAGGGCTGCTGTGAACATAGTAGAACATGTATCCTTATTACATGGTGGGGAGTCTTCTGGGTATATGCCCAGGAGTGGTATAGCAGGATCTTCTGGAAGTGAGGTGCCCAGTTTTCGGAGGAACCGCCAGACTGATTTCCAGAGTGGTTGTACCAATTTGCAACCCCACCAGCAGTGGAGGAGTGTTCCTCTTTCTCCACACCCTCTCCAACACCTGCTGTCTCCTGAATTTTTAATCTTAGCCATTCTGACTGGTGTAAGATGAAATCTTAGGGTTGTTTTGATTTGCATTTCCCTAATGACTAATGAAGTTGAGCATTTTTTAAGATGCTTCTCCGCTATCCGAAGTTCTTCAGGTGAGAATTCTTTGTTTAACTCTGTACCCCATTTTTAAATAGGGTTGTTTGGTTTTCTGGAGTCTAACTTCTTGTGTTCTTTATATATATTGGATATTAGCCCTCTATCTGATGTAGGATTGGTGAAGATCTTTTCCCAATTTGTTGGTTGCCGATTTGTCCTCTTGATGGTGTCTTTTGCCTTACAGAAACTTTGTAATTTTATGAGGTCCCATTTGTCAATTCTTGCTCTTAGAGCATACGCTATTGGTGTTCTGTTCAGAAACTTTCTCCCTGTACCGATGTCCTCAAGGGTCTTCCCCAGTTTCTTTTCTATTAGATTCAGAGTGTCTGGCTTTATGTGGAGGTCCTTGATCCATTTGGATTTGAGCTTAGTACAAGGAGTCCCTTTTATTCTTTATGAGACTGAGTATGCCAGTAAACCTTGAAGCTCAACAAATGAGGAGGCTGGCTGTCCAATGAACTTCAGTTGTGTTGGTATTTCTACTCCACCCCAACCCCCAATGCTGAAGTTACAGACAAGTACCACTATGCCAAGTTTGTGTCACAAGAACTAGAGAATGAATTTCAGATACTCATATGTATTGGTTGGTTTTGTGTATCAACTTGACACAAGCTAGAGTCATCAGAGAGAAAGAAACCTTAATTGAGGAAATGCTTCCATGAAATATGGTTGTATGGCATTTTCTCAGTTAATGATCAATGAGGGAGAGCCTAGACCGTGGTGGTGGTGCCATCACTGGGCTGGTGGTCCTGGGTTCTATAAAAGAATAGGCTGAGCAAGCCATGATGAAGTAAGCCAGTAAGTAACACCCTCCACGGCCTCTGCATCAGCTCTGACCTCCAAGTCCCAGCCCTGCTTGAGTTCCTGTCCTAACTTCCTCCAATGATAGATTGTGATCTGGAAGTGTACGCCAAACAAACCCTTTCTTCCACAACTTGCTTTTTGGTCATGGTGTTTCATTGTAGCAATAAAACCCTGACTAAGACATCATACACTCATGGTATGAGATCTTACCCATCAAGCCGTCACCCCAACTCTATATGTGAGTTTCATATGAGATTTGTTGTAAATGATCAAAAACCCCTCAGGCTATTTTTAAACTCAAATGACTACAATAACTACAGCAGCTTATTAATCCAAGAGTTAACATATACTGGCTGAAGTCTTTGTTGGCAACTTGAGTTGTACTTACTATCTTTTCAGTAGATTACTATTTTAGATACTTTCTTATTGCTATGGTCAATACTGTGACAAAAGCAAATTGAAGGAGAAGGGGTAGATTTTGTCTTACATTTCAGGGGTGATGCAACCCATCGTGGTGGGAAAGATATGGCAGCAGGCAGAGCATGTATCATGACAGGAGCAGGAAGCTGGCTCTTCACATTGTTTCCACACTACGGAAGCTGACAGGGAGCAGGAAGTGGAACAAGGTTATAAAGTCTCAAGGCCTTTCCCCAGTGACCCACCTTCTCCTGCAAGGCTCTAGTTTTTAACAGTTCTACAAACATTTCTGAGTGAGGACCAAGTTCCCAAATGCATGAGCCTATAGGGGACATTTCACACTCACATCATAGTAGTTATTGGCAAAGAAATTTAAGAATTGTGGTTGGAACTCATCTCCATGAGATACTGCTATGGATAGGAAAAGCAGAAGCTAAAATAAGTTTTCAACAGTGAAGATAAGACTTATCAATGGAAACTATATCCAGCAAGAGGTACATACAGGCTGTTAGAGGAGGTTTCCTCTCACCAAAAAATATTGAATGATTTCACCAGCAAAACAAATGTCTGAACAGAAAAAAATGCAATCAGAAAGAAGGAAGGGCAGAACACTTCCCTTATAGCTTATGCCCTAAGATCAAGAATTGACAAATGGGACCTCATAAAATTACAAAGTTTCTGTAAGGCAAACGACACTGTCAATAGGACAAAACAGCAACCAACAGATTGGGAAAAGATCTTTACCAACTCTATATCCAACTGAGGGCTAATATCCAATATATACAAAGAACTCAAGAAGTTAGACTCCAGAGAGCCAAATAACCCTATTAAAAATGGGGTACAGAGCTAAACAAAGAATTTTCACCTGAGGAATTTCCAATGGCTGAGAAGCACCTAAAGAAATGTTCAACATCCTTAGTCATCAGGGAAATGCAAATCAAAACAATCCTGAGATTTCACCTCACACCAGTCAGAATGACTAAGATCAAAAACTCAGGAGACAGAAAGTGCTGGCAAGGATGTGGAGAAAGGGAAACACTCCTCCACTGCTGGTGGGATTGCAAGCTGATACAACCACTCTGGAAATCAGTCTGGTGGTCCCTCAGAAAACTGAGCATGATACTACCAGAGGACCCCATTATACCACTCTTGGGCATATACTTAGAGGATTCCCCAGCATGTAATAAGAACACATGTGATCTCCAGGTCCTGGGGGAGGCAAGTGGGGCTTCCGGGCAGCCAGCTGGAGAAGGCGGTGTGCTCAGGTGAATCCAGCGGGCCCCAGCAGGAGCCTTCAGCCGCCTGTTTTGGGATCTGAACAGCCTGGGACACAGCGCTCGGTCTCCAGGAAGTGCAGGAGACCTGGTGTGTACCCAGAGGCTGTCTGGGAGCTCACAGCACAGCTCATTCCTGTGGCACAGAGCTTAGGCTTCAGTCCTGAGGCCTCTGGCAGTAGCCCCCAGACCTCTTCGCTTCCAGATCAGCCTGAGTGGCAACACCACATCTCCAGGTCCTGAAAGAGGCAAGTGGAGCTTGAGGTGGCCAGCAGGGAGAGGTCAGTGAGCTCCTGTGAATCCAGTGGGCCCCAGCAGGAGCCTTCAGGTGTCTGCTTCAGGGTCTGAACAGCCTGGACAACAACACTCTGTCTCCAGGCAGTGCAGGAGGTAAGCTGTGCACCAGAGGCCACCTGGGAAGGGGCAGCTTGCACTGGTGAGTCCAGCATTGACAACACCAACTAACACCAGTGGGAACTAGATGGCAAAAGGCAGACACAGGAACGTCACTAACAGAAATCAAGGCAACATGGCAACATCTGAACCCAATTCTCCTTTACCAGCATGTCCTGTATACCCCATCACACCAGTAAAACAAGATTTGGATTTAAAATCACTGGTCATGATGCTGGTACAGGAACACATGAAGGACATACTTAAAGAAATTCAGGAGAAAATGGATCAAAAGTTAGAAGCCCTTGCAAGGGAAACACAAAAATCATTGAAAGAAATCCAGGAGAATACAAAAGCCAATAATGAGGAAACGCAAAAAACACTTAAAGAAATACAGGAGAACTTTGGTCAACAAGCTGAGGTCATGAAAGAGGAAACACAAAAATCTCTTAAAGAATTACAGGAAAGCACAAACAAGCAAGTGAAGGAGCTAAACAAAACCATCCAGGATCTAAAATCAGAAGTAGAAACAACTAAGAAAACTCAAAGGGAGACAACTTTGGAGATAGAAAGCTTTGGGAAGAAATCAGTGGACATACATGCAAATATCAACAACAGAATACAAGAGATAGAAGAAAGAATCTCAGATGCTGAAGATACCATAGAAACCATGAACTCAACAGTTAAAGAAAATGCAAAAAGCAAAAAGCTTGTAACCCAAAATATCCAGGAAATCCAGGACACAATGAGAAGACCAAACCTAAGGATTATAGGCATAGATGAGAGTGAAGATTTACAACTTAAAGAGCCAGCAAATATCTTCAATAAAATTATGGAAGAAAACTTCCCTAACCTAAAGAGAGAGATGCCCATGAATATACAAGAAGCCTACAGAACTCCAAACAGACTGGACCAGAACAGAAATACTTCCCGTCACATAATAATCAAAACACCAAATGTTCTAAACAAAGAAAGAATATTAAAGGCAGTAAGAGAAAAAGGCCAAGTAACATATAAAGGAAGACCTATCAGAATCACAGCAGACTTTTCACCCGAGACTATGAAGGCTAGAAGATCCTGGGCTGATCTCATGCAGACTCTAAGAGAACACAAATGCCAGCCAAAACTACTATATCCAGCAAAACTCTCAATCACCATAGATGGAGAAACTAAGATATTCCATGACAAAACCAAGTTTACCCAATATCTATCCACAAACCCAGCCCGATAAAGGATAATAGGAGGAAAACACCAATACAAGGAGGGAAACTTCACCCAGGAAAAAGCAAGATAGTAACCTTTCATCAAACCCAAAAGAAGTTAACCAATCAAATTTAAAAAATAACATCAAAAATGACAGGAAGTAACAATCACTATTCCTTAATATCTCTTAACATCAATGGACTCAATGTCCCAGTAAAAGGACATAGACTAACTGACTGGATACGTAAACAGGACCCTACATTTTGCTGCTTACAGGAAACACACCTAAGGGTCAAAGACAAACACTACCTTAGAGTAAAAGGCTGGAAGACAATTTTACAAGCAAATGGTCTCAGGAAACAAGCTGGAGTAGTCATTTTAATATCAGATAAAATTGACTTTCAACCCAAAGTCATCAAAAGAGACTCTGAGGGACACTTCTTGCTGGTCAAAGGAGAAATACAACAAGAAGAACTCTCAATCCTGAACATCTATGCTCCAAATGCAAGGGCACCCTCTTTCGTAAAAGAAACTTTATTAAAGCTCAAAGCACACATTGCACCTAACACAATAATTGTGGGTGACTTCAACACTGCACTTTCCTCAATGGACCGATCAGGAAAACAGAAACTAAACAGGGACATAATGAAACTAATTGAAGCTTTGGACCAATTAGATTTAACAGATATATATATATATATATATATATATATATATATATATATATATATATATATATATAGAACATTCTATCCTAAAGCAAAAGAATATACCTTTTTCTCAGCACCTCATGGTACCTTCTCCAAAATCGACCATATAATTGGTCACAAGACAGACCTCAACAAATATAAGAAGATCAAACTAATCCCATGCCTCCTATCAGATCACTATGGAGTAAAAGTGGTCTTCAATAGCAACAAAAACAACAGAAAACCCACATACACATGGAAATTGAACAATATTCTACTCAATGATACCTTGGTCAAGGAAGAAATAAAGAAAGAAATTAAAGACTTTTTAGAACACAATGAAAATGAAGACACAACATACCCAAATCTATGGGACACAATGAAAGCAGTGCTAAGAGGAAAACTCATAGCCCTGAGTGCCTCCAAAAAGAAAATGGAGAGAGCATACACTACCAGCTTAATGACACACCTGAAAGCCCTGGAACAAAAAGAAGCTATTTCACCCAGGAGGAGTAGAAGGCAGGAAATCATCAAACTCAGGGCTGAAATCAATCAAGTAGAAACAAAGAGAACCATACAAAGAATCAACAAAACCAGGAGCTGGTTCTTTGAGAAAATCAACAAGATAGATAAACCCTTAGCCAGACTGACCAAAGGACACAGAGAAAGTATCCAAATTAGCAAACTTAGAACTGAAAAGGGAGATATAACAACAGAAACTGAGGAAATCCAAAAAATCATCAGATCCTACTACAACTGGAGAATCTGGAGGAAATGGACAATTTCCTTGACAGATACCAAATACCAAAATTAAATCAGGACCAAATAGATCATCTAAACAGTCCCATAATGCCTAAAGAAATTGAAGGAGTCATAGAAAGTCTTCCAACCAAAAAAAGCACAGGACCAGATGGTTTCAGTGCAGAATTCTATCAGACCTTCAAAGAAGAGTTAACACCAATACTCTTCAAATTATTCCACAAAATAGAAACAGAAGGAACACTACCCAATTCCTTCTATGAAGCCACAATTACGCTGATACCAAAACCACACAAAGATCTAACAAAGAAAGAGAACTTCAGACCAATTTCCCTTATGAACATTAATGCAAAAAATACTCAATAAAATTCTTGCCAACCGAATCCAAGAACACATCAAAACGATCATCCACCATGATCAAGTAGGCTTTATCCCGGGAATGCAGGGTTGGTTCAATATATAGAAATCCATCAATGCAATCCACTACATAAACAAACTCAAAGAAAAAAAACCACATGGTCATTTCATTGGATGCTGAAAAAGCATTTGACAAAATTCAGCATCCTTTCATGCTTAAAGTCTTAGAAAGAACAGGAATTCAAGGCCCATACCTAAACATAGTAAAAGCAATATACAGCAAACCGGTAGCCAGCATCAAACTAAATGGAGAGAAACTTGAAGCAATCCCACTAAAATCAGGGACTAGACAGGGCTGCCCTCTTTCTCCTTATCTTTTCAATATTGTACTTGAGGTACTAGCTTGGGCAATTCGACAACATAAGGAGGTCAAAGGGATACAAATTGGAAAGGAAGAAGTCAAACTATCCTTATTTGCAGATGACATGATAGTCTACCTAAGTGACCCAAAAAACTCCACTAGAGAACTCCTACAGCTGATAAACAACTTCAGCAAAGTGGCAGGTTGTAAAATCAACTCAAGCAAATCAGTAGCCTTCCAATACTCAAAGTATAAGCAAGCTGAGAAAGAAATTAGGGAAATGACCCCCTTCACAATAGCCACAAATAGTATAAAGTATCTTGGGGTGACTCTTACCAAACATGTGAAAGATCTGTATGACAAGAACTTCAAGACTCTGAAGAAGGAAATGGAAGAAGACCTCAAAAAATGGGAAAACCTCCCATGTTCATGGATCGGTAGAATCAATATAGTTAAAATGGCCATTTTGCCAAAAGTAATCTACAGATTCAATGCAATACCCATCAAAATCCCAACTTAATTCTTCACAGAGTTAGAAAGAGCAATTATCAAATTCATCTGGAATAACAAAAAACCCAGGATAGCTAAAACTATTCTCAGCAACAAAAGAAAGTCTGGGGGAATCAGTATCCCTGACCTCAAGCAATACTACAGAGCAATAGTGTTAAAAACTGCATGGTATTGGTACAGTGACAGGCAGGAGGATCAATGGAACAGGATTGAAGATCCAGAAATGAACCCACACACCTATGGCCACTTGATCCTCGACAAAGAGGCTAAAAACATCCAATGGAAAAAAGATAGCCTTTTTTTTTTTTTTTTTTTTTTTTTTTGAATGTGTTATGATTTATTTATTTGGGAGTAGAAATAGGTTTTTTTTTTTGTTTTGTTTTGTTTTTTATTATTCGATATAATTTATTTACATTTCAAATGATTTCCCCTTTTCTAGCCCCCCCACTCCCCGAAAGTCCCGCAAGCCCCCTTCTCTTCCCCTGTCCTCCCACCCACCCCTTCCCACTTCCCCGTTCTGGTTTTGCTGAATACTGTTTCACTGAGTCTTTCCAGAACAAGGGACCACTCCTCCTTTCTTCTTGTACCTCATTTGATGTGTGGATTATGTTTTGGGTATTCCAGTTTTCTAGGTTAATATCCACTTATTAGTGAGTGCATACCATGATTCACCTTTTGAGTCTGGGTTACCTCACTTAGTATGATATTCTCTAGCTCCATCCATTTGCCTAAGAATTTCATGAATTCATTGTTTCTAATGGCTGAATAGTACTCCATTGTGTAGATATACCACATTTTTTGCATCCACTCTTCTGTTGAGGGATACCTGGGTTCTTTCCAGCATCTGGCAATTACAAATAGGGCTGCTATGAACATAGTAGAACATGTATCCTTATTACATGGTGGGGAGTCTTCTGGGTATATGCCCAGGAGTGGTATAGCAGGATCTTCTGGAAGTAAGGTGCCCAGTTTTCGGAGGAACCGCCAGACTGATTTCCAGAGTGGTTGTACCAATTTGCAACCCCACCAGCAGTGGAGGAGTGTTCCTCTTTCTCCACACCCTCTCCAACACCTGCTGTCTCCTGAATTTTTAATCTTAGCCATTCTGACTGGTGTAAGATGAAATCTTAGGGTTGTTTTGATTTGCATTTCCCTAATGACTAATGAAGTTGAGCATTTTTTAAGATGCTTCTCCGCCATCCGAAGTTCTTCAGGTGAGAATTCTTTGTTTAACTCTGTACCCCATTTTTTAATAGGGTTGTTTGGTTTTCTGGAGTCTAACTTCTTGAGTTCTTTATATATATTGGATATTAGCCCTCTATCTGATGTAGGATTGGTGAAGATCTTTTCCCAATTTGTTGGTTGCCGATTTGTCCTCTTGATGGTGTCCTTTGCCTTACAGAAACTTTGTAATTTTATGAGGTCCCATTTGTCAATTCTTGTTCTTAGAGCATACGCTATTGGTAAAAGATAGCCTTTTCAACAAATGGTGCTGGTTCAACTGGAGGTCAGCATGCAGAAGAATGTGAATTGATCCATCCTTGTTTCCTTGTACTAAGCTCAAATCCAAATGGATCAAGGACCTCCACATAAAGCCAGACACTCTGAAGCTAATAGAAAAGAAACTGGGGAAGACCCTTGAGGACATCGGTACAGGGAGAAAGTTTCTGAACAGAACACCAATAGCATGTGCTCTAACAGCAAGAATTGACAAATGGGACCTCATAAAATTACAAAGTTTCTGTAAGGCAAAGGACACCATCAAGAGGACAAATTGGCAACCAACAAATTGGGAAAAGATCTTCACCAATCCTACATCAGATAGAGGGCTAATATCCAATATATATAAAGAACTCAAGAAGTTAGACTCCAGAAAACCAAACAACCCTATTAAAAAATGGGGTACAGAGTTAAACAAAGAATTCTCACCTGAAGAACTTCGGATGGCGGAGAAGCATCTTAAAAAATGCTCAACTTCATTAGACATTAGGGAAATGCAAATCAAAACAACCCTGATATTTCTTCTTACACCAGTCAGAATGGCTAAGATTAAAAATTCAGGAGATAGCAGGTGGTGGAGAGGGTGTGGAGAAAGAGGAACACTCCTCCTCTGCTGGTGGGGTTGCAAATTGGTACAACCACTCTGGAAATCAGTCTGGGGGTTCCTCCGAAAACTGGGCACCTCACTTCCAGAAGATCCTGCTATACCACTCCTGGGCATATACCCAGAGGATTCCCCACCATGTAATAAGGATACATGCTCTACTATGTTCATAGCATCCCTATTTATAATTGCCAGATGCTGGAAAGAACCCAGGTATCCCTCAACAGAAGAGTGGATGCAAAAAATGTGGTACATCTACACAATTCTGTACTATTCAGCCATTAGAAACAATGAATTCATGAAATTCTTAAGCAAATGGACAGAGTTAGAGAACATCATACTAAGTGAGGTAACCCAGACTCAAAAGGTGAATCATGGTATGCACTCACTAATAAGTGGATATTAACCTAGAAACCTGGAATACAAAAAACATAATCTACACATTAAATGAGATACAAGAAGAATGGAAGAGTGGCCCCTTGTTCTGGAAAGACTCAGTGAAGCATTATTCAGCAAAACCAGAACGGGGAAGTGGGAAGGGGTCGGTGGGAGGACAGGGGGAGAGAAGGGGGCTTACGGGACTTTCTGGGAGTGGGGGGGGCTAGGAAAGGGGAAATCATTTGAAATGTAAATAAAAAATATATCGAATAAAAAAAATGAAGCTTAGTGTCAGAAAAAAAAAAAAGAACACATGCTTTACTATGTTCATAGCAGCCCTATTTATAATAACCAGAAGCTGAAAAGAACCCAGATGTCCCTCAACAGAGGAATGGATACTGAAAATGTGATATATTTACACTATGGAATACTGCTCAGCTATGAAAAACATTCATGAAATTCTTAGGCAAATGGATGCAACTGAAAAATATCATCCTAAGTGAGGTAACCCAATCACAAAAGAACACATATGGCATGCACTCACTAAGAAGTGGATATTAGCCCAGAAGCTTGGAATACCCAAGACACAATTCACATATCAAATGATTCCAAGAAGAAGGAAGGAGAGGCCCCTGGTCAAGGAAAGGCTTGATCCAGCAGTATAGAAGGATACCAGGACAGGGAAGCAGGAGGGGTTTGACTGGGGAACAGGGGGAGGCAAGAGGGCTTATGGGACTTTCGGGAAGGGGAGAACCAGGAAATGGGAAATCATTGGAAATATAAATAAAGAATATATCTAATAAAAAAAATATTGTCACTCTCAAAAACAAAAGAATGGGTGTACAAATTATTAATAAGTGGCTTTACAGAGGGAATGAATAGTCAACAAGAGTTTATGGCTAAAATCATGTCTAACAGAAGTGTTGTCTGATGCAAAACAGCCAGAGCATGGGGAGTACGCCTGTTCCTGTAGCTTTAGTTTTCTGCAGAGTAGTGAAGGCACATATAAAGTAAAAATCTTCATAATTCTACTTGGCTCACTTATTTGTGTATTTGGTTGTTTGGAATGAATTGTCAGTTTTATTTTTATTAATTTTTAAAAATTCATTTTATGCGTATGACTGCTTTGTCTTTATGTATTGCACCATGAGCATGCCTAGAACCCTTGGAGAGCAGAAAAGGCCATTAGAATCTCTAAAGCCAGAGTTACAGAGTTACAGAGCCACAATGTGTATGCTAGAAATCAAATCTGCATCTTTTGGAAGAACAACAATTACTTGTAGCCTAAGTTTCAAATTTAAATATATTTAAAATATTTTATTCTGTGAGATCGTTTTACATATATACAGTATATTCTGATCGTATCTTCCTTCTTCTATACTTCTGTCTCTCTAAACTATCCATCCTCACCCAACTTCATATTCTCTTCCTCCTTTTCCTTCTATTCCTCTTCTTTTCTTTCTTTGTTCCTTTGTTTATTTGTTACTTATTTCCTCTCTTCCTTCTTTCCTTTCTTCCTTCTTCCCTTCCTTTCTTTTTACTTTTTTCTTTCTTCCTTTCTTCCTTTCTTCCCTTCTTCCTTTCTTCCTTCCTCTCTCTCTCTCTCTCTCTCTCTCTCTCTCTCTCTCTCTCTCTCTCTCTCTCTCTCTCTCTCTCTCTCTCTCTCTTTATTTCACTGCATCCAGGTAATGCTACCCATATACTAATGAAGGCTCATCATTAGAGTATGCCCACCCTACTGGCCACACCCCCAAAGAAATATGATTACCCTTCCCTCTAGCTGCCATCAATTACCAAGAGGATATTAGCTAGGAGCAAAGCTATTTGTTATTTTGGGGGTTTGTCTTGTTTCTGCTTTTGAAACATTTTGTGATTGTTGTCATTAATGTTATTATTGTTGTTTAAATGTATCTCTGGGTGGCCTATGTCTTGCCATGTAGACCAGGATAGTTTTCGATTTAGAGCAGCCATTCTCTTCTCCTTTTCCTCTCCCACCCATGTCCCTTCCTCCCTCATTAGATTCTGAAAATGAGTTTGATAAAATTCAACACCCTTTCATATAAAATATATTATAGAAACAGGGATACAGGGCACAAACATGATCAAAGCAATGTCCAGCAAGCCAATAGCCAACATCAAACTAAATGGATGGAAACTTAGAGCAATTCCACTAAAATCAGGGACAAGACAAGACTGCCTACTCCCTATCTATTCAATATAGTGCTTGAAGTTCTAGCCACAGCAATAAGACAACTAAAGGAGATCAAGAAGATACAATTTGGAAAGGAAGAAGTCAAAGTATTCCTATCTGCAGATAATATGATAATATCCATAAATAACCCCCAAATTTCTACCAGAGAACCCCCACAGCTAATAAGCATCTTTTCAAAGTGGCTGGATATAAAATTAACTCAAAGAAATCAGTAGCTCTCCTTTATATAAATGATAAACAAGATGAGAAAGAAATTAGGGAATATTCCTCCACAATAGCCAGGAATAATATAAAATATCTTGGTGTAACTCTAATCAAGCAAGTGAAAGATCTGTATGACAAGAAAGCAAGAGAAAGATCTGTATAACAAGAAAGCAAGTGAAAGATCTATATAACAAGAAAGCAAGTGAAAGATCTGAATGACAAGAATTTCAAGTCCCTGAAGAAATGAATTAAAGAAGATATCAGAAAATGCAAAGATCTCCCATGATCAGGTGTAGGTAGGATTAACATAGTGAAAATGGCCATTTTACCAAAGCAATGTACAGGTTCAAAGCAATTTCCATCAAAATTTCAACACAATGTTATAAACCTTGAAAGAGCAATTCTCAACTACATTTTCTTTAGTTATCCATAGCTGGTCTCACTCATTGATTCCCTATCTTAGCGCTGTAAACAAGCCTAAAATAGATGTGAGCATGCAGGTATACCTTTGAAATATATTTTATTTTCTTTGAATACATACTCAAATGTGTGGTGACTATTTTATATTATAGTTTTATTTTTTTATTTTTTTATTTATTGTAAAGGGAAGTAAAGGAAAGTAAAAACACTTTATGATAAAATTAAAAAATTACATGGAAAATATTTCAGATAAACACTTTAAAATTGACAATTTTCATGGAAAAATAAGGAGTAAAGTGGTAGACATGTAAAACATTGCTAAATTAATTGAAATGTGGCATAGAAACATTTTATGATAGAATTGAAGATTTATGTGGAAAATATTTCTGATAAAATTGTAGAAAAATGTAGAAAAACATGTTAGAATTAAAGATTATGATGGAAAATTTTATATAGATATAATAATAAAATATAAAATATAAAATATAGATATAATAAAAGTATTCCTAAGTTGATTAAAAGTGGAATTATAAACATTTTCTGATAAACTTGAAGCTTTACATGGAAAATATTTCTGATAAAATTGTAGAAATATATAAAAACATTTTAAATTAAAGATTGTCATGGAAATCATATAGATAAAATTAGGCATAAAGATAATTCTAAGTTGATTAAGGTGGAATTGTAAGCATTTTCAGATAACATTGAAGATTTACATGGAAAATATTTCTGGTAAAATTCAAGAAATAAATAAACAAACATGTTAAAATTGACTATTTCGTGGAAAATTTTAGCTTTATTTATTTTTAATACTTGGTATCATATGTTTATTATACAAAACAATATGTTTTCTTGTAACATTTTCATACCTGCACATAATCAATGTCTTTGATAATATTTAACTATTTCACCTTCCTCCCCATCCCCTACCCACTGACCTCCTTTGCTTTACCCCTACAATTCCCCCTTCTTCTTTACTGTGTTTCATCCCTACAATCCACATAAGACAGAAAACATACATACCACTTTTTCTGGGTCTAGCATATTAAGTCTGACAAGGATCATCAGACTCAGCCTTTTACCTGCAAGTAATATAGTTTTACTTTTCTTTATGACAAACTAGTATCCAATTATCTATTACTCTTCTTTATAACAAACTAGTATCCCATTATCTATACATACATTTTCTTTACTCGTTCATGTATTGAAGGGTACCTTGGCTAATATTGTATCTGGCTTCTGTAGTGAATGCTGACTGGAACATAGGTATGCAGGCAACATTATTTCATGTTGACTTTGATTTTGGGAGGCGTATATCAGGAATGGTTTAGGTGGTTTTAGTTATGTTGATTATAGTTTTAGTTCCATGCAGAACCTCCATAGTGATTTATACAGTGTACACAGTGCCTGGGGAAATTTATATGCCCTCTAATAAATAATGCACATAACTTCTTCTCATCCTCACCAGTATTTGCTGCTTTATTTTCTTTCCTTCATGATAACCATTTTAGCAGGGGGATGATAGACTCTGCCTACACTTTTGGTATAAATGCTTCAGGAAATCTCCATACTGTTTCACAAAGTGACCATCTCCGCTGCATCCCACACAATGCGGAAGAGGCTTCGTCTTCGCAGCCTGCCTTCTCTGTAGTAGCCACACTAACCGGCATGAGACAGTATTTCAGGGTTTTGTTTGATTTTGTTCTTCTTTCACACTACATCCTGACTGAAGTTTCCCTTCTCTCCACTCCTCCCAGTCCTCCCCCTAACACCTTCCCTGCCCCCTTGATCCAGTCCTCCATTACCTTTCAGAATAAAACAGGCCTTCCAGGAATATTGTTGAACATGTCATAACAAGGTGCAATAAGTCTAGGCACAAGCCCTCATATCAAGGCTGGGCAAGGCAATCCAGTAGGAGGAAAAGTATCCCAAAAGCATGTAAAAGAGTTAGAAACTCCTCTATTCCCACTGTTGGGAGTCCCAAAAAACACCAAGCTAACAAGTGTAACATAGGCCGAGGACCTAGTGCATACCCTTACAGACTCTGTGATTGCTGATTTGGTCTCCATGAGCCTTTATGAGCTATGATTGATTCTGTGGGCCATGTTCTCATGGTGCCCTCAACAACTCTGACCCCTACAATTCTTCCTCCACCCAGCCCTCCTTCAAGCAGTTAAGAAAGCTCCAAAGGGAAGGAACAGATAGAAATCCCCAATCCTCTCTCTCTCTCTCCTCTCCAACTAATTTTTGGCAATGGGACTCTGCATGAGTCCCCATCAGCTACCAGAGGAAACTTCTCTGATGATGGCTGGACTAAGCATCAATCTATAAGTATAGCAGAATAACATTAGGTATAATCTTATTGATTTTTCTCCTAAGGATTCATGAAGCTGAGGATTGTTTTTCTCTTGGTTTTTGGCCCTAAGGATGCTTCTGTTGGCAAATATCTATTCAAGTCACTGATTTTTGCTAAGGATTTGAGTCACTTATGTACTTTTATATTAATCATATTTCAACTGAATTGTCAGCAATGTTTTCCTCTTTTCATTTCCTTCATATTTGAAAGATAATGGTACAGAGCACAGCATTCTTACTGATCTGTTTTATTTTGTTTGGGAGTTTATAATTTTCTTAAAGCTTTTAATATTTCATTCCCTTCTGTTCTCTTTTCCTGCTGTAGTTTCTGTGGAGAGGTCAGGTGCAGTTCTTAGGTTCACTGTTGTAAAGTTAACACAGTCTCCCCCACTGACAACACACCCTGGCCACTTCTTCTCTTTACATTTGGTTCTATAAAGTATAAATGCTACAAGTCCAATTTAAATGGATTATTTTGTTTGGGATTTGGAATTGTATGTTTTTTCTGCTGTTTTGCATTCTATGAAATGTCATCATCAGTGAGTATTTGTCAATAATATGAAGAAAATGCACAGTCTTAATTTTATCACTTATTTCTCCACTCCTTTCCCTTTCTTCTTCCTCTGGAATTCCCATATTATGTGTGTGAAATCTTTTCTAGTTTTCCATATCTCTTTTCCTTTCTTTTCTTTTCTAGAATTTTTTACGTTAAGTCCATGTTCTCCACTTTTCGGTTTTGAAGGTTTCTGTTAACTTACTCCAAAACCTAGAGGTTTTGTCATGTGATTATTGTTAATTTTATCAATTCTACTATGAAGCCTAATAAAGACATTTTGTACTTTATACAAAATGGAAGTTCTTAAGATTCTCAATTTTATGCTTGCAAGGCTCAAATCTTTTGGCATGCAAACTACTTCACTCATTAAATCTTGAGCATATGTCAGAGTTGCTTTGAATTCCCAGTCCAATAATTCCAACATTTTTATCCACTACAGGACAGGTTCTAATACTTGCTCATACTCTTCAGACTGTGTTGTTGTTGTTGCTGTTGTTGTTTTGGGTTTTTGTTTGTTTGTTTTGTTTTGTTTTGTTTTGTCAATGTCTTACATATATGGAAGAAATATGCCTGAACAAGACTTGCACATGTCCAGACTAAACCAATCAGTACTGAAGCATGGATGTAGGAGGGTCCTATCAGTTCTCACTCTTAGTTGAGGAGCTGGTCACAGTTGATAGCTACTAGGGAAAAGAGAGCCTTTATAAATTTACTCCTGATAGATGAACTTAATGAACCAGCTAAATTAAGTAAAAATTTAGTATTGGGTTGACTGGATAAGTTGAGAGGAATTAGCCTATTATTCTAGGATTCAGACTTATGTAAGCCTGTACTGAGGTCAGTCATCAAGTACTCATTCCCCTAGGGTGGAGATTGATGGCCAAATGAGATGTACCTGACCATCTCCTTACCCCTTGTGGAAGCACACTGACAGGTTGAACATTTTCCTTTCCTGGGTCAGTTGGGAACTGATAATATCCTGGCAGAATCTACATAAGTATTTTATCCTTGGGATGGGTCTATTTTAAAATATATTTTTATTTATTCTTCGAGAATTCCACACCTATATACATCATATTTTGCTTATATTTACCCTCCACTATCTCCTTCCAACTCTTCCCAGATCCTCCCACCACCAATATCTCATTCTCATCTTCATGCCTTCTGTTGTTGTTGTTGTTGTTGTTGTTGTTGTAATTGTCTCTGAGTTCAATTACTGCTACCAAAATATCCACAGGGTATGCCACCCTCCGGGGCATGGTCAACTTATCAGGAGCTATACCCTTGGAAGAACCTGACTCTTCCTTCCCTTAGTATCAACTGCAGATTACTCTTCGGTGTGGGGATAAGAACTGGTGAGTACCTCTTTCATGATGCAGCATCAACTGGCTTTATCTTGTACAAGCTTTGTGCAGTCAACCACAGTTTCAGCAAGTTTACAGGTCCTGTCATGTCTGAAGGATACTGTTTCATGGCAGACCTCCATGACTTCAGGCTCTTACAATCATTCCTCATTTTCTGCAATGTCCCCTGAGCATATCAGGAGACAGGTGTGATGTAGATATGCCATTTACAGTTCAGCTCTCCACAACACTTCTTCTATGTATGTTGACAACTTGTGAGTCTCTGTATCAACCACAGTCCACAAGGCAGGTCTTTGTAAGAAGATCAAAACACTCTTGAGTATTTCTCCATGGTCCCTCTTCATCCTACCTTCACTCTCCCTACCTCAGCCTGACAAAAACCTGGGGAGTCTTTCTTTAACACTTGTTATGAGAACATAGAAGAGGATTCTGGAGGTGAAACTCATAAAATTATAGCATTTCCATGACCAAACTCTTCTGGAATTCTTCATGCTCAGGTTCAACTGAGTGTGAAAGACAATTCAGGTTTTCAGGCCTCTAGCTTTGTTACTATGCCCTGGTATCTCTGCTTTTGTCATCTTTTCTTTCTGACCAACTGGTTTACCTCTCTAGTCTAGGAGCAAGCTGTTTTCCCAAAGTTCTTATTTTTCTTAGGTATCCAGGGAAAAGTCAGGATTACAGTCCTCCCAGATATCACTTGTTAGGACCAGACTTGTAACTGCTAAGCTCCTTATATTAATAAATGGAAATTGGAAATTAGGCATTTGTTTTTCTAAACCCGGGAACTAAGGATATTGTATTTAGTTAATAAAACTACTGTTTTAGTTACTCTTCTATTGCTATGACAGAACACCAGGACCAAGGCAACTTATAAAATAAGGCATTTACTTTGGGGCTTATGGTTTCCAAAGGTTAGAGTGTGTGACCATCATGGAAGGGAGCATGACAACAGGCAGGAAGGCATGGCAATGAAGCAGTATCTGAGAGTTTTCATCTTCATTCCACAAACACAAAGCTAAATGGAAATGGTTTGGACTTTGCAAACCTCAAGGGCCACCCTCAGTGATGTTCCTTCTCCAATAAAACCACACTTCCTAGTACTCCTCAAACATTTCCACTACTGGGAACCCAATATTCAAATGGTCCTATGAGAACTATTCTCATTCAAACCACCTCACCAATAAAGATAGAATTGGTGACTGTAATTGAGACTTGAGTTTGACTGTAAGCTTTCCTGTGACAGCTTAAATAAAAGAAGTTGATTTTGTAAAGTACAATTTTGTATAACCGTAATAGACAAAAGCTGGGATGGTTGTCAACTTGACTTCTGCATCTGGAGTAAACTACAATCCAGAAATGGAGGGTATGCCTGTGAAAGATTTGGGGTTTTTTGGCTTGGTTTGAAATGGGTGAATACACATCTAGTCCTCTAGTTCTGACATTTTAAGATACTGGACTTTAATCCAGATCTTGAGTTGGGAACACAGATCTTTAATCTGGGCCATGCCTTCTGCTGAAAGTCTATATAATAACATAGAAGAAAGAAGACTTTGCTTTTTACCTACTTGTGTTCACCTTGCTGACATGTCCTTTCCTTTGTTGGGATTGGGGCCTACTCCTTGGCAAATCCACCATATACTAAGACCACCTGAAACAGCAAGCCTGTGGACCGAGAAACTACTGGATTCTTGAACTTTCCATTCACAGTCAACCATTGTAGTATTAGCTAGACTTCAGCCTGCATGTCATTCCAATAAATCTTGTATAGATAGATAGATTGATTAGTTGGCAGATAGATAGATGATAGAAGATAGATAGAGATAATAGATAGATTATAGATATATAGATAGATAGATAGATGATAGATAGATTCATTTTATAAGTTTTGTTTCTATAAAGAATCCTATCATACACAGCCCTTAAAAATATTCTTAACCAGTTAATTCAGGAGTAGAATTCATAAAGTTATTTGAAGTCTTATCTTAATGAGTCTCAAACACCAAAATACCTTTCAATTAAACAAGTAAGAGCATTGAATTTATCTTCTGGATTTTGTACAAAGAAAACAAAGAGTTTAACATGTTTTTGCTCCTCCCTAATACCTAAAAGCTATACAAATAGAAAGAAGTTGCTTCCAGGAAAGAAGTAGTATAAGGTAACCACTTCCCTATGTACACATTATTTCTGTTTAAAACCAGAACACTTCTGCATAATACAGAGTTTCTCCGTGCACAGTTGATGTAATTGGAACAAAAAAAGAAGGCACGGTGAGATTCTATTACAGATTAAAGCTGTAGACTGATTAAAAACACACTTGATTAAATCTCACGAAGATGCCAATGCTTACATCTGTTTTATACTCACATATGCAGAGAAAGAGATGGATAGTGAGTCAGAGAGCAAGAGAGAGCAAGACAGAGAGAGAGAGAGAGAGAGAGAGATCCCTGGTTATATCCAGAGAATACTAGGAAATAAAGAACAAAAAATAACTAAGGACCAAGGGAAGGGGAAGAGAGGACCTGTAAGGGAAGAAGAGAAGAGGGGAAAGGAGAGGACAAAGAAGAAGAGAATTTTCTCCCATTTTGGATCTGACTCTGCATCTCCAAGTCATATCTTTAGGCCAGATGATGTCCTGGCTGTGTATAAAAAGTATAAAAGTACTTCATTTCTTTTTTTGTGAACTACATTCTGTGTAATACCTAAAATTCAAGCTGGACTCTATGATGAATGTAACCCTGCAATGGTGATACATAGAGCTTAAAATTGCTGAGCAAAGCAAAGCAAAACAAAACAAAAACAAACCAACAGCACACTGACAAACATACCTTCCACTTAAATAGGCAAAATAATGCTCGGGCTTGTTTTATTCTCCATAAAGCCAAGTTCCAATAGGTTTGTTCCAGCACTGTTCCAAAAGAGCTGTCAGCGAATGCCCAAAATAGAAATAATCCTTACATAAAACAAAAACATAACCACTGTGCAACTTATGACTTTCAACATCTGAAAGACAGAGAAAAGCACTGATGTTTGCTAGAAAGAACTGTAAAACCAAAGACAAGCTGACAGGTTTGGGAATGTCCCTGCACAGTGAGTGGCCAGGCATTGAAGACAAGCTGGTCATGAAGGCTTTGTAGCAGGATTGGCAGCCTTCTTGGAAATCCATCCTTAAGCTTACAAAAGGTCTTTTGTACCCACAAGCTTCAGTCTCCTGCAGAGAGAGCAGACACAGGAGTCAGGACACACTTTGGTCAACTTGATGATTTCATTGTCCTAAGGGCTGAAACAAAAACAATAGCAACTCACTTTATATTGCCCTCATCACAGAAATACTGTTCTAGTAAGGGAGACAGTTTCTAGTCACCTCTGAAAGAATGACCATCTATGAGACTGGGAGCCAATCCTGCCTATAATACCACCAAATTCATATGTACAAGCTTCTGTTTAGACCTCTCCCACAGTAGAAGTTGACTGTCGAGAGACTGTGTTTTAGAAGATGCAAGTCAAAAGTTACAAGGAGGTGTTTAGGTTAAATGCTTATCTAATGTGGCTACAGGACTCCTTCCAAGAAGAAAATGTTTGGGTATGACATGCAGAGATATCATGAATGTGAGTGGTGTGTGCACAGAAGATAGACCCTTTAATCTCTCTCTCTCTCTCTCTCTCTCTCTCTCTCTCTCTCTCTCTCACACACACACACACACACACACACACACACACACACACACACACACTCTCGCACGCGTGCACAGACACACATAGAGGGAAGGAGGAAGAGAGGGAGCAAAGGAGTGAAAGAGAGACAGAGACAGAGAGAGACAGGGCAATAGAGACAGAGATAGAGAGATACAGAGACAGAGAGACAGAGGAAGAGACAGAGAACCCTAAGATGGAAATCAACTCTGTGGACACATTGTTCTTAGACCTCCAGAAACTAAAGCTGCAGAGAGATAATTGCTATTGTTTAAGCCTGCCAGTGTGTGGTACTTGTTCCAGAAGACCCATGGATTGCCCTTTCCTGAGAGGTCTTTGGGCTAAGGTGAAATGGATATCTCCCATGTACCCTTTCAATTTCTCTCTACCTCAAAAAGATGTGCAAGGGGTGGGGGGAGCAACTAGCAATCTGCCTTCCCTAATGTTCTCCTTTCTCTCCATACCCTATCTCTTCTTTGGCCTCCTCTTTCTCCTACCTCTTCATTCAGAGTCTGCTAACCACTCATTCTTTGAAGACAAGACTTCTTATTCATCATCCAGTCTTTCCTGTCTAGCTCATAAGTATTGTATATATGCAGGCCTGTATTGTGTGGGAATGGAATCTGTCACTTTTATTGGATACTGATGGAGCTTACTATTTCCCAAATGATCTTAAAAACCCATGTCACAATGTAAAGCAGCCTTATGAGATAAAATTAAAAATTCTATCATCTTTTGGAGCAGTCTACTTTCCTCTCAGAAAGGTCAAGGTCATCCACGTGGCACCCAAGGAAGAGCTGTGACTAGCATGTGCCATGCTGCATACTGTAATAGGTTTTCCATTTCACAGTTGGTACTGAAAAAGAACAGAGTTAAAATAATAGAAGGTGACTCATTGTATTGGCTTGATAATAGGAGGCTGGGTAAGCCAACAATGCCCACCTGCATGCCACAAATGCAGAGAATCCAGAATCTGTTCAGTCTAAGAAGCTGGAAGCCTGAACAGTCTCAGTCAGATACTGAAGTTTTAGAAAGTTCTTGGCAAATGAATGCTGTTGAGTCCACATTGGAAAGCTGAAGATACCAGAGTCTGCAGGTTATGACTGCAGAGATAGAAGACATGCCACACCAAAAGAATGGATTGAGCACACATGCCTCTCTTCCTATCTCTTCACCTTCTTTCCATCTGCACTTCTGGCCCATTGGCTAAAACTGCCCATACTCATAGTGCATCTGACCATACACACACACACACACACATACACACACACACACACATCTCTGTAACACGACACATGTAAACTCTTGAAATGCACTTCACAGAAAAAGCAGAGGGAGTAAATCATTTCTCAATTTAGTCAGGCTTCCAACAGAGATGAGTCATCACAGAAAGATATATTGGTGGTCCTGCTTTGAAGACATAGCTGTAAGCAAGAAACTTCATGAAGCATTTCTTTGTGGAAGGCATTGTGACAGCATTACATAGATTTACACAGTTAACTGAGTACTCTTCTGAAGTGAAATAATTATCCACGTATAAGGATGGAATATATGAGATTTAAGAAATTAAGTTGTCCCATATCACCACAACTGATAAAAAAAAAGGCTTTAAAACTATACTGTAAAGCCTACACTCTTGATCAACTGTATAATATTGGTCCCAATGTCCAAGAAGCATCCCTCATTTTCTTTCTCATGGACTATAACTCTAATGTCCTGTTTACTTTAACCCCTACCCAATTTCCCAAATGGCTCTAATTTAGGTACAGAGAACACCTATACAAGCAGACTTCATTTCTTTCCAATTTGCATTTTTTCTTGCATTTACCACATAGTTTCATTCTCTCTCTCTCTCATCCCCACATATACCAGCTCATCCTTTGAAATTACAGAGGCAGTCTTCTCTCCTCATAAACTAGAGACCGTATTTATTCATTATTAAATTGCCCTTTGAGCTTTCTGTGAGAATGCACATTTATTCCCAAGTGCAAAATGCATTACTACAATTGGCTTTAGTATTTTCATCATGATGTGCCCAGAGTTCATGATAGACCAGAGAGATTTTCTAATATGATATATAAATCTAAATAGAAAGCATCATTTTGAAAAGTATTAAAGCTAAAACTTTTTGATATTCATTTTTCCAAATGATTGCGCTCAGAGCTGCTTGCCTGAGCAGTTTCTCTCACACTCACTTAAGGAGAAACATTTCAACCTGATTCCCATATTTCTTTAAATGTATCAGGTCCCAAATGTGCATTTCTTTTCTCACTTATTAATACCGAAAGAGAAATGTGCCCTTCCCATCAGGCTTCTAGCTCAGTGCTTAAAGTGTGAGCCTTGTAAGACACAAGCCCTCTTTTACTGACGTAACTCCAAAGACACACTTTTCTAGAAATATCATTCACTGAGCACCTTCATAGCCAGGTAAAGAAAATTAGTAAAATGTTCCTATCGCAAACTTTGGATACTTCTAGGAACTGGCTCAGGCCAGTATTTCAGTACTGTGTAACTGACAAATGCTAGGCATATACTGTGTCTCTGTTTCCTTGGAATCTAAGCATTCTATTAAGGCTCAGGAAGTAGAATAAAAACTCACAACATCTCAAGAATCTCCTGAGAGAGTCACAGGGCTCCTTCCTGAGGTTATGCAAGCAGGAACAGCTGCTATGGAAAAAGACTATCTGACCACAAAACTGCCAGCAAAGCAGGTTGTGTGGGAAACTCCAGGGATGAGGCTTTCCTGAGTCTGCACACATACTAGCTGAGGCTTCTCAGTCATTTCCACATCTGTAAGTAGCTCCTCAACTATACTACTACAAGAAGCCTCCAAAACCCTCCCTGGTTCACTAAGCTAGAGATGTGTGGAATCATCATTCCCTTGGGCTGCTTTCAGTTAAAAGATGCTTTTGTTTTTGCCTTGGGTGAAAAGATGCTTTTGTTTTTGTTTTTGTACCTCTCCAAAAGAAAACAAACAAAAAAAACATTAAATCATAAATTACATCTTGTTTGTTTCATTAAAAAATGCCACATAGAGGACTAGAGACCTGACGCAGAGCATGTAAGTGCTCTTTGCTCTTGGAGAGGACGCCAGGTTGATTCCTAGTTCCCAGATGGCAGGCCACATCCATCTATTTAGCTTCAATCCCAGGAGATCCAAAGCTTTCTGATCTCACAAGGCACCAGACATGACATGAACATGGTAGATAAGCATATATTCAGTCAAAACACTCACACACACACACACACACACACAGAGAGAGAGAGAGAGAGAGAGAGAGAGAGAGGGAGAGGGAGAGGGAGAGAGAGAGAGAAAATAAATAAATACATACATACATAAACACACACATACATACATAATACATAAATAAATAAAGCTAAAAGTAAAATAAAAGTATTTAAAATAAAACTCTTCAAGTGGGACCTGAATGAGCATGGTGCACAAACATATATATATATAGTCAAAACATTCACACAAGAAAGAGAGAGAGATAGATACAGAGAGAGAGAGAGAGAGAGAGAGAGAGAGAGAGAGAGAGAGAGAGAGAGAGAACAAATGAAGAAACAAAGAAACAAAGCTAAAATTAAATAAAAGCGTTATACTTAATAAAATTCTTGCCAACCGAATCCAAGAACACATCAAAACGATCATCCACCATGATCAAGTAGGCTTCATCCCAGGGATGCAGGGCTGGTTCAATATAAGGAAATCCATCAATGCAATCCACTACATAAACAAACTCAAAGAAAAAAACCATATGATCATCTCATTAGATGCAGAAAAAGTATTTGACAAAACTCAGCATCCTTTCATGCTAAAAGTCATGGAAAGAACAGGAATTCAAGGCCCATACCTAAACATTGTTAAAGCAATATACAACAAACCGGTAGCCAACATCAAACTAAACGGAGAGAAACCTGAAACAATCCCACTAAAATCAGGGACTAGACAAGGCTGTCCTCTCTCTCCATATATTTTCAATAAAAAAACAACCTTCAAATGGGACCAGAAAGATCCTTCGTGGGTAAAGGTGTATGCTACCAAGCTTTATGAGCCTAGTTCAATCTGCAGAGAAACAGAATTGACTGCTACAAATTGTCCTTTGCCTTCCATATCTGCACCTTGCCATACATCTGCCTGTTCTAGCCACAAACAAACAAAGGTAAAGATGACAATTGTTTTAAAGTGCCAAGCGTTGGTTACAGTATCAAACACCTTTGAGAAGTCAGACCCTAGCATGGTATGCACATGCTAGGTTTTTTTCTCAGCTCAGAACCATTCTTGTCACAACCTTGTGTCACAAACAGGTCACAGCTTCTCTTATAAGGCAGGTGCTTCCCATTTCCATTGACTTCTCTTCATGAGTTCTTGTCACTTTAAATAAGCTCATCTAAACATCTGCATTAAGAATACTATTTACTTCACAATAGTGCCAATGTAGCCAGAAGATTTACAGTAGGATTTTAACACATGATCATCTATTTGTCAGGTTAACAATGCAGATTTACAAGTCATTTTCTCCAATGTAGTCACTTAAAGGCATAAATCAAGAAATATGTTTCAAGCCCCCATGTCCAATGCTCTTATAATTTAATCCTAATTTCAAGTAAATACATTTAGTAGGGTTTTTTCCATAGCAGACTAGCAAGTGTTGCCCATTTATACCCTGACCCTTACCCTGGGGTTTTCTTCAATCTCAACCATGTAGTCATATGGTACTGACATGTTTTCATGTCAGGGTACCTATCCCTACCTTCCCTTGCCATATTTTATTTATTCTATGGGTGAGAAATTATTACAGGTTAAGTTGATATATATGTTGCCTCTCCCCAGGGGTGACCCTGCTATGCAAATAAAGTATTATGAAGTTCGAGTAAGAGAATTAATGTTTGTTTATATGCAATGCAAAAGAGGGAAGATTAAGTTAAGTGCTGTTATCTACTAAATGAACAGTAGAGGGATGGATCAGGAAAGATGAGGGAGAGGAAAGGTAGAGTGAAGAAAGGATTGGAAGGAAAGACAGCAGCTAGCCCAGTACTTGCACACCTGAATCATTCAAGCACCCATGACATGCTGGCTCAGATGCTGGTGGCCAATGAAGCACATGATTCCATGTGTATCACAAGCTAGAACTACCCTAGGACATCTGATACACAGAAACACTGATACTCAGGCTAAGGGCTAATCTGGCACTACTGGATTCCCAAGAGTTTGGGGACAATCCTAGGATTTTTAGAGGTAATATCATGACATACCTCCCTTCATCCTCCACAATTATTACAGATTTCTCCACTCAGAAACAACTCCACTTGTCAGGCTTGGTTTTTAGTACTTCACAAATTTGCATATACTGGCATATTCTCAAAGTATTCTCTCCATGCGATTACAGGCAACTGTTTTCCAATCTGAATCTGGACCTCCTAAAGTTCACATCCAGAAGGCCCAACAAACGAACATTTGTAACACAAGAAATTCACAGACTCTGAAGGAAGTTCACTAGAGCTAATGGAAACTTTTAGGTGGAGAGATGAATTGACAGCATAAGATTCTGTTAAAGGGTCATTTGTCACTTTATATTTGGTCCTCGACATCTGGTTATATCAAGGTCTCATATCACACTTCTCAGCATGACACTTGTCTGGTATTTTCATTGTGATATCCATCAACAACCTACCTTCTCCAGTTGAGAGAGAGAGAGAGAGGCTTCAAGTATGTCAGATTTCCTAAGCTTAAATCTGAGAAGTCCACGGTCCCTCATCTGGCTTTATCTCCTATCATGTAATCAACTTCAGTTTTCTTTTCATTAGGTGCCAAAGGCCAGGTAAAGTATTTAACCTGACAGGCTTCATAGAAACAGAAGCAAGCATTTTTTTCCACAGCCAAGTCTTCTTTACACAGTGTGCCTAGCTTCTCAGCTCCTTTAACCCAAGAAAACACTTCCTGCAGTGCTAGCAAAGGATCTTTTGTTCCAAACTGTTAAGCATGTAGGATAGACCAAGCATGATGGTACCTGACTTTAGTCCAAGTACTCACTTAGGAGACAGATAGGAACTGGTAGATTTCTGTGGGCTCAAGGCCCTCCTGGTCTTCGGAGTGAGATCTAGGCCATGGTTGCTTTGTCTCAAAAGCAAAAGGGAGCCAATCCATCACTACACAAAGGAGTTGGGAGGTCATGCCATCATCCCAAATAACCCCTGCTCATGTATATTGACTTCTGTCCTCAAGGGAAAAATACCATCAATAAGTGTACAGAGCCAGAAGAAAAAGGAAAGATAAAAATCTAGGCAACTCAGTGTTAAATCAAAGAGAAGAAGTGACTTTAGAGAAGTTAGTGTGCTAAGGGACACATATGGCTTGCTTTCTTATATTTAAAATTTATGTGTAAAAGAAAAATAAGAGAAATTCAGGTTAGTAGATTTTGGACACTAACACTTAAACCCTACTGTCCATCATCGGGTCACAAAATGACATTGTGTGCTGTTTAGCCCAGTCTCCTTCCTTTATATTTGATTATTACTGGGAATAAGATTATACCTGTGTCAGCTAACAGTTTTAAATTACCCCTATGTTCTAATTTATGTTAATGGCATAATAGCATAACAATGATGAGAAATGTGTACCAACACTCACAAATCAGTCATGATGCATCTCAATTACAATTCTCTTCCTATCTCTAAGCATTAGCAAAATGAAATTAGCAATGCAACCCTTAGTTAGTGAGTTTCCCTAACAGGGAGTAGTTTAATTTGGGTACCTTTACATCTCAGAGCTGCTGTAGGATTGCAAAAGTAGCAGATGGGTCAGGAGAAATCAACCAACATGTGCATGTGTGCTAATAATGGTTTTTATATGGAGTCTATAAAGAGCTAGAAGGTAACACTCAACTTCTGATGGGATTTAGAATCACAAAGATGCTGCTGCTCATATGAGTGAAACGACTTGTGTAATATAGAGTTATATGGAATGAATTAAAATAAATGAACCATGGGCTCATATTCCATTTGGACACAGGTCAAGGTAGGTCTACACAGAGGTCTCCAAAGGTGGAGTCTCTACACACCCTTGTTTGAAGAAGCCCCTACTTCTGTTACTTCCAACAGTTCAGAGCCTTATAGAATCCCATGCCCATACTGTGATTGTGTGGCAGGACAGGTTCTACAGAAGCAAATCCACATACTCTGGTGCAAAGCATGCCTTGAGATGTCTAGCATCACACAACACACTTAAAGAAAATGTCTTACTAATGATGAAGGTGAAAATATGACACCACTTCTCTGTGCTTCCATTTTTTTGTAGAGCTCTGTTTTTTAGGCCAGGTCTGAACTTCAAAGCCTAAAGATTTTGGACCTGTCCTCTTATCACAATGGTCACATGCTGAAGGAATCTCAATGTGCACACCCTGTACAGTTTTCAGTGTCTTTGTGTGCTATATTCGGGGTATTTTTTAGCATAGAAGAAACTGCATATTTAAAATAGATCTAGGATTTTTCTCTCAAGTTGCCAAGTCTGTAAAAGCTGATGCTCACAGGGCCAAGTGTCTGTGTTGTAAAGCAGAGTCTCTACTTCTCCTCTGGATTCTCCTGATCTGAGAGAGTTTTCTTACTATTATTTCTATCAAAAAGCTGTCTATTGGAATTATAAACTTTAAGGAAACCCATTACTTTTTATGCTTTCAAAAAGAAAATTTTAAAGAAATTTAATTTAAACATGAATAGAAATAAAAAAATTTCAAAAGCTAAATAATATAGACAAACCCAAACAACCACAAAATCAAACAAAAATAAAATAAAATAAAATAAAATAAAATAAAAAACAAATACACTAGACAAAAGACTATCTCAGTCCATTTCCACAGTGCTTAAACCATTTAATGGAAAGAACCTGGGTCTATTTCTCTTCCACCACTCACTAACTGACCTTAAAGAATATGAATAAATAAATAAATAAATAATAAATAAATAATAAATAAATATCAAATTGCTTATCATCATTGTGCTTTATGTCTTCATTGTAAAATAAGGGCAGGGGTTCTGGTGGTGTCTGAGACCACAAATGACAGGACCTCAGAATATGCCTAGACCCAGTGCTTAAGTGAAACCTGATTCATCCATTGTTCTAACAAGAAAATAGACACTATGCCCTGGGCAAGAAAAATAGCAAATATTCCAAACCCTACCACTTTTGCAAATAGTTACTGCACACGCCACATAAAGAATTACAGACACACGGGAAACCGCCTGCCTATGTAACAGAGGGGTGTCAATCAATCCTTCTTTTCTATACCTGCACACAGTTCCAGAGCCACTTGGAATCCCACTGACAACCCTGGGAGATGATGCAGTATTCTGAACTATCACAGTCCCTAGTTTAAACTAAACATGACAAGCGTACAGACCCGAACTGCATCCTTGTAAAGAAATCTTAAGTTAATGAGCTGATCTCTTCCACCAGTCAGTACAAGCACAGTAACACAGAAAGTCATTAAAATGTTCCCCAGTCTTCAGACATGTATTTTTATTGTGTGTCTAAGACAGACGGTGAGATTTTTGGAGGCTGGAATAGGTACTAAAGCCAGAGAGGATCAATTTTTAAAACATTATTCCTGTAGAGTAAAAAGGTAAAGTGTTTTTATACAGTCGAGGAAATGCTGAGCGCCCGGCAAGCTTCCTCCATTTATGGCTCTAATCAGCAATCCAATCGAGATTCCAAATAAAGATATTCCTTGGAGTGAGTATCTGAGGCTACTGGAGAGATTGTTAAACTGGAATCTGGGTTTTTAAGTGCTGATACCTGAACTTTGGTGGCCATTGATTTCTCAAACAAGAAAAATTGGCATTTCTATTAATTTAAGATAACAGTTGCCAAAAATAGGCAGGAGGCCTTAGCATGCTTATTATTTTTATCACGCTGCCCTCTGGATGTGGTGTGTTGGATGGGTTTGCTGAAAACAAATCATACTTTTTTGAAAAGCAGCCTGGCCTGCCACGTCGCCCCCAGATGCCGACACCCTCACCCTTCTGCACATATTAACTGGTACAGCTCCGAGAGTGACGCCTGAGGAATGTGGATTCCGTGTTGTTCAGAATCACAGTTCCCATGATATAATTAGTAACCCACTCTGAGCCCTGTTCCCAGGCGCGAAGAGAAATCAAAGCGACAGGAAAAGAAAAATACTTCAGACCGAGAAACAATGCTTTGCCGTTGACAAGGTTTTGCAGGGAGGAAGCTCTCAACAGTCTCGTCCTCCCGACGCTGGCACGCAGCCAGCTGGCTTTTCTGTGGGCTACGCTGAGAACCAGTGAATGCCGTGTGGGCGGTTGTCAACCTTAGAAGCAAGAAAAATAGAGGGAGAAAAAAAACGAGTTGAGAGCTGTAACGTCAACTTTCAGGGGCTTTTTGATTTCTACCCAGATGGTATGAATATTTCTAGGTATTGGTACTTATACAATACGTATCCAGACTGATAATTACCAGATCTTGAAAGTTGACAGTATGGGATTGGCTGTCAAGCTGGGGATAGAGCCCAGACCGTGGTGTAGAAATGCTCAAATGCATTAAGCCTTCAGTCCAATGATAACAGGAGGTCACAGATAATGTATCTATTCATAGAGTATCATGTGATGTTTCGGTACATGTGAATTTTGTGTAAGGTTTAAATCGGAGGAATATATCATGTCTATTTGTATCATAATTTTATGGTGAAAATGTTTCCAATCTGTCAAAGTGAAGTCAGTAGCACATTATGGTAATCATTGGTCACTGCTCAATCAGAGGCAAGGGCCTTGAATGTCTTCCTAATTCTGTATTAAACCATGAGAAAACAAAAGTACAAGACTATATAGTACATTGGTCCGGATGGTCTGCATACCATGTCTTCAGGACTCCTCCCATTACGCCATCTTGAACTGGCCTCTCCTCACAGGTAGCCATACACATGCCTAAGAATAGCCTACTTGGAAAAAACAGAAGCCCTGTGTCATCTCAGCCCACTACCAATTTTTCATTTCTTGAGGCTTATGATTAAGATAACAAGACAACCCAGTTAGTAAAAAAGTTCTTGCTGTAAAACGTGAGGAGTTGAGTTCTAACCCCAGAACCCATGTGCAAGGGGCTAGAGAGATGGCTCAGTGATTAAGAAAGAATGCATATGATCCTACAGAGGACCCACAATCCAGTCCCAGGGGTCAATTCAAACAACTTACAACTGCCTATAATTTCAACTCCAAGGACTCCAAAGCCCTCTTCTGATCTCCAAGGGCATCTTCAGTCATGTATACATACTTCACACACACACACACACACACACACACACTTTAAATTATTTTAATTACAAGTATAATGAAAATATTAAAAACCCATAAAGCCAGATGTAGTAGCACGTACTTGAGTAACAGATATTGGAAGACAGAGACAGGTAGTTTAACCTAAAGGGTCAGGCTGAGGTCCTGGGAAAGGCTCTCTCTCTCAAGATGAATGACTCTTGAGGAACAATATCCAAGGTTGATCTTTGACCTCTAACACATATATATGTACATACACAGCAAAAATCAAGGGAGAACAAGAAAGAAGAAAAGGAAGGAAGGAAGGAAGAAAGGAAGGAAGGAAGGAAGGAAGGAATGGATGGATATTGAGAGGGCAAGTTCAGATTCCTTCCTCCAGTCCCTGTCATCCATGACGTATTTTCCTAAAGGTTACAGATGAGAGTAAGGTCTGAAGTCATTAAGAGTTAGTAACCACCACGCCCTGCACAAAGCTTTCCTCGATTTGTTGAGAACTCCATCTGTTCTTCAGCACAGGCCTTTTCTGAAACACAGATTATATGCTTAAAACCAACCCATTCTGCCTACTTAGAGATGTATGACCAAAATGGAGTTTGATCTTCCTCTCATTGTCTTATTGATCTCATTACAAAGGGAAGGGCCACCCTCATTCACATACACAAATGCACATGTCCCCTCCACTGGGCATAGAACAGGATGTACATTTTAATTCAGTGTGATACATTCAGCTCTTTTAGGTGTAAATGCTATAAGGATATGTGGGATATGTGGAAGAGCAGTGTCAGTGTAACTGGGTGCTGGGATTGGAGTCCTTCACCAGTCTCCTTTAGCCCAACTGGTTCATTCTGCTCCATGAGCTAGACCTGTGGCAGCTTGTCTCTCTTTGTTCCTGTGACCTCTTCAGCACACTCTTCTTGAGTGTGCTACCACAACTGGCTAGCTCACATTTTCCCGAATGAGATTATGTTGTTCATTTCTCGCCAATGATCCCATCCAGTTAAATCCAGTCCTTCACATCCATCTCAGAATCCACTGGTCCCTTTATTCCCTGGTCTTATGATGCCCCCCTCCAAACCTTATGCAAAGGGCCTCCGTGATAGTCCCCTCAGGTTCATCCCTAAGCTATGCTATTAGCACCCCCTAAATAAGTAGAGTCACAAGGTAGTTATTATTACAAAAGCCTACAGCAATTAGCATTCACATTTCCAGGATCTGAAAGTTGTTTGGATGATGCTAAATATGCCGTCATGATGTGTTCTCAGTCAAAGAACAAAAAGACATCCCCACTGTGCTTCTGCCTGCTTCCTCTATCATCCTTCAGGGGCAATCTGGCCACATACTTTCTAGCTGTCCATCTTTGCATCACGAACTCTTTCCATATCCAGGTGAACCTCATTTCCTAGTTGACAGAAAGAAAAGGCCAGTCTTATAAAGTGGTAAGTCCTGCAGCTGTGGTGTGACTCAGTGGTAGAGTGCATGTTCATTATAGACAAGCCCTGAGGTTCATTCTTCAGTAACAAAATATATAAATAATGAATGCTTTGCTTTAAAGCTTCCAGACTTGATTCTGAAAAAATAAATGTATGATGATAGAATGGATCCAGAACAAGAGAGTAGAAGCAATAAAGACTTATTTTGTCTTGATTCCAAAATAAACATCTCAATCCAAAGATCATATTTATCTAAATAAAAGCTTATGGAATCCTCAGGTTTGTTTACTTGAATTCTTGCTTTATGAATTTATGCTTTCTGGTGCAGCAGCCTCTAGCCTCGAGTTATATGGTCTCTTGGCCTGATAGTTATATATCAGTTATATATAAGAGGAGAAGAAAGAAAAATTGGAATAATAGAAGGAAGAGAGGGGAGGGGGGAAGGAGAGGAGGAAGGAGGAGGGATGGGTGGTGTAGGGAGGAGGGAGATAAGTCACATAGTTCATAACAGAATGTCTAAAAGGCAGCCACAAATTCAAGCACTATTGTGATTTTCTGGGTTTGTTTGGTTGGTTTTGGGTTTTTCTTTATTTTGTCATTGTTTTATTTTGTTGTTGTTTTTATATATATACTAAGTGTTAAAATGAATTTTACAAAACAGAGATCAAAATAAACAAGTCTTCCTGGCATGGGCATTGATTGCAAAAACTATGGAATTGCATGTGCTTGGGTTCCAAAGCTCTTAGCTTTGTAATCATATTGCTTTTAATAGTTCTATTTAAATCATATGTCTTCACAGAGATGGCTCAATGGTTATGAGCACTTGCTCTTGAAAAGGACCTAGCTTCATCCCCCCCCCCCATACTATGTGAAAATCAGAACCGTCTATTACTCCAGTTTCAGGATATGTGACACCCTCTTCTAGCCTCTGTGAGCATTACACACATGATGCACTTTATGTGTGCAGGAAAACCACTCACAAAGAAAAAAATGAAAATAAGTAAACATTTAAACAATTGTTAGTAAGGCTGGGGAGAGGCTCTGTGGATAAGATGCTTGCATGGCAAACCTGAGATCTGATGCCCAGAAAAGCCACAGAAAGTCAAGCACCTGCTATGACCCCAGCACCATGAGGACATGGGACAGCAGGATTGTTGGGGCTCATTATTACCATCCTAGAACGAGGTCAATGAGAGACTATGCCTTAAAGTAAGACCGCAGCAATATCCCAATATCCTTTGATATCTGTCTCTCTCTGTCTCTCTGTCTCTGTCTCTCTCTCTCTCTCTAACTGTCTCTGTCTCTGTCTCTCTCTCTCTCTCTCTCTCTCTCACACACACACACACACACACACACACACACACACACACACGATCTGTTCTCCTTTCTTTCAGATTCTACAGCAAACACCTAGCACACAGATTTACATGATTGTACCCAAACTATGAATACAAACAAGCAATACTGAGCAAGAAAAAAGTAAAATTAAATGCAAAATACAGACATAGAGCAAACTAATCAAATTATGTTTGTACTGGCTGGTTTTGTGTGTCAACTTGACACAGGCTGGAGTTATCACACAGAAAGGAGCTTCAGTTGGGGAAGTGCCTCCATGAGATCCAGCTGTAAGGCATTTCCTCAATTAGTAATCAAGGAGGGAGGGCCCATTGTAGGTGGTGCTATCCCTGGGCTGGTATTCTTGGGTTCTATAAGAAAGCAAGCTGAACAAGCCAGGGGAAGCAAACCAGTAAGAAACATCCCTCCATGGCCTCTGCATCAGCTCCTGCTTCCTGACCTGCTTGAGTTCCAGTCCTGACTTCCTTTAGTGATGAACAACAATGTGGAAATGTAAACTGAATAAATCCTTTACTCCCCAAATTGCTTCTTGGTCATGATGTTTTGCATAGGAATAGAAATCCTGACTAAGACAACATTGCTGAATTAAAAATAACCATAATAATATACATTGTCCCACAACAAGCACACACACACTCAAACACACACACTCACACATACACACACTCACACATACACTCACACACACTCACACACATACACACACTCACACATACACTCACACACATGTGCACACACACATGTGCACACACACATGTGCACACACACACACATAGTATACTTATGGCAAACACAGACTTCTTTGTCACATTCCACCCATCCTTTACTAAGTAGTGAATTTCATAGTTTTTATTCTTTAGATTCCTACCACTCAGTCAGGTAAATAACAAGCAGTCGGTATCAATAAACATTTCTTGAGCCTTTCTAAAATATTAACCGGAGTCCTGGCCTAACTTTTAATATCACCCAGCATGGAAGAAAGTGCAGGTATGCTTGACATTTTCCATAGTGACACAGATGACCACCCAAAGCTAACATCCTTTGTGTACTGGCTTAGGTGAGGTTCAGGGCTAGAATTAACATGTTAGCTCATTGGATCCACTCTGTAATCCCGTGAGTCGACTAAGATCTCTTCATCTTTTTGCCTAATTATTTTTAGAGATGATGTAAGGGGGGGGCATACAGAAAGTCAGATGTCAGGGTCAAGTTCATTCCAAAAATTTTAAGTTTCAAACATGGTATTTCTACTCAACTCTGAAACCCATGGTATTTTATCTTGGCCACCTCCATGGGCTAAGGTGCCTAATTCAGGGTGAATACCTTATTGATGACAGCTCTTCTCTATGATGCTACATGTGTTTGATGAAGGTTGGAAATGTGCCTGCCCTGCACTGAGATACGCTACTCGAATAAAATCTACAGTGTGGTTTGAAACACTCTGTGCATGGTTTTTAGATTGATTATGCATCCATATCCATTGGTAATGACAATATTCTGGGTCTACTGGGTTAATTACTCCCCCAACCTAAATAAAGTCTATGGTTGAGTAAACAGTATCACACCAGAGCTAATTTCTTATCTTTGTGAATGTTATCATGTTTCTGTGGCATGCTACCATTAAAGGAGTACAATTGATGATGTAAAGATATCGTCCATCATTTTTACATTTTAGATCTAATTTTATCTCAAAATACATAATTACAATGAGTTCTGCTTCTAATTTTGAAAATATGTCTCCTGGAAACCTTAGAAGTATGACTGAAGCCCCCCCCCATACATTCCTGTCACGCTGAAACAGAACATCAAACTACAATGGGAACAAAAATAACACCCGTGCCTCTCAGCACCATCAATTCCAGACCCACACTTAGGTAGTTTAGTCTACTTAATGAACAGTTTTATTGTTAAGAGCTAATTGGACCATCCATTAATGCAACCTCATAACTCCAGAAAAACAGTGACTAATGATTTGGATTCAGAGGTCAGTCAGCTAAGCTTTGGCTCTAGACAGAAATGCACTGAAACCCCTTCCTGGAAGCCAGCTTCATTGCCCAGAATCTCCGCTGCCATTTTCACTACCTCCCTTAAAAAAAAAAAAAAAAAAAAAAAAAAAAAAAAAAGAACTGCCTTGGTTTTTCTACAGCATTGAAGCCAAGAAAGTTCTGCTCTTGGAATTAAGTAAATATAATATTTTCTGCGAATTATCATTCCATTATACAAGCTAAATCAAAACTGGCAGCCTGAAGGCAGGGAATAGATAGCTACTGTTTGAAGGGTTGTGATGATGTTCAGGCTTGCTACGATATGCTTAAGGGGCAGAGGGTGAACAGGAAAATGCACTGTAGAAATACCACCAACCCCCTCACTCATGCCTTTTTGTGAAGGCCAGAGAATGAATAAACTACACAAATGAATAACTTACCTTGAATCATTGCTATCTCTGTATCTGCTCAAGCCATGCAGTGAACTGAGATATTCTCTCTCTCTCTCTCTCTCTCTCTCTCTCTCTCTCTCTCTCTCTCTCTCTCTCTCTCCCTCCCTCCCTCCCTCCCTCCTTCAGAATTCAGAGTTCTGTGTTCTGGATTTTGCCTAGCCTCACAAACCCTGCTTTGCCAAATGAGTAGATAAGATGAGATTTGTATTGTTTCCATCGCTATTCCTCCCCCTCTGCTAGGTCATGATATCAATTTCACGGGTCAAGAGTACTTTGTTAAAACGAAACAGAACAAAACCCCTCAGAGTTGAGTGCACATATTAAGAATCGACATTACTTCATGAAACTTTTGTCCTGTGTATATATGTATAGTGAGATAGGCATCCACACTTTTTTTTTTTTTTACAGAAATGTACATTTTGTGATTTCTGGTTTATATGCTGTATCAAGTATAAAGTATTCCCAAGTGTCAATATGTATAAACTTGGATAGAATCATTGTTTAGATGTTCAGGGCTCCACACATTTTTAAAGTAGTGTGCTCAAGACTGATTATTTATAAGCAATAGTTCAGTGCCCACTGCTTCTTGGTCTCCTGAGAAGGCAGCTCAGTGGCCTCTAAAGATGGCTGACATCCAGTCCTCTCCTCTCCTGCATGTATGCTGCTCTTTTGCTTCCCGGGGGTGGGGGGGCAGTGCTATTTCCCCTAGCTTAACTGGGCTAGCCCTGCCACTTGCTTTTATTGGTATAATATTGTGTGCTATGGCATTGCTTGGCTTTAGAAGGTCAAGAAAGCTCCTTCCTGTGCCTTCTTGGAAACCAGCCACTATGTATGAACTCTGACCTCTCTGAGACCACATTAGGAATGAGACCACATTAGGACCCTCAAGCTTAGCACGCGAAAACATGGTCTGATGATGCCTGGCCACTCCCTGCAGAGTCCAGGCTTTCCAAATGAAGCACCAGTCTAGAAGATAAAAAATGTCATATTATATATGTTTCACTTGCCATAGACACCACAGGAACAGAAGACCCGTGCCACCCAGCTCAACCCAGACTGCAGCATGGTAAGAAATAGCAGTGTTGATTGAGCCCTCCAATGCTGAGGTGGTTTGTTACAGAGATAGGTTCCTGAAACAAGGGCCATGAAATTGTTACAAGATTGCTTCAGATCCTGGGGGCTTTAAGAGCTTCTTCTGTTGTAAGAAGGCCTCGGTTTATTCTTGGCCGGGCGTCCTCCTAGCATACAGCTTCATAGTTAATTAGAATTTTGTTATCATTTGAAAGGTTCATATATTTATATAATGAGTTTTAGTCATTTTCTTATAAACTCCTTTACCACCTCTCTCCCCCTGCCTCCTTCTCTCCCTCCCTCTCTTCTTCTTCTTCTTCTTCTTCTTCTTCTTCTTCTTCTTCTTCTTCTTCTTCTTCCTCTTCCTCTTCCTCTTCCTCTTCCTCTTCCTCTTCCTCTTCCTCTTCCTCTTCCTCTTCTTCTTCTTCTTCTTCTTCTTCTTTTTCTTCTTCTTCTTCTTCTTCTTTTTCTTATTCTTCCTTCTTTTCTTCTTCTTTTTCTTCCTCTTCCTCTTCTTCTTCCTTCTTTTCTTCTTCTTCCTTCTTTTCTTCTTCTTCCTTCTTCTTCCTTCTTTTCTTCTTCTTCTTCCTTCTTTTCTTCTTCTTCCTCTTTCTCTCTCTCTCTCTCTCTCTCTCTCTCTCTCTCTCTCTCTCTCTCTCTCTCTCTCTCTCTCTCTCTCTCTCTCCCTCCTCCTTCATCTGTGTAGAAACACCACTGAGAATCCCAGTCTCTCTGGGATCTGCGCAGATATTCACAGCGGGTGTTAGTTCCTAAGTGCAAAGACTGTGCCATATCGAAAAGTTATCTTTTTGCTGACCGTTGCCCCAGCTTCGGCTTTTAGATTTTTCCACCCCTTTCCTCCATGGTGTTTCTTGAGACAAGGGTGTTTGTTATAGCTCCCCAAGTTGGGACTTGCGCACCCTGCCATCACTTGCTCTCAGCACTTTGCGGGTTAATGGCATTTTGCACTAAGTACCACCCACAAGTTATGCAGAAAGCAGAGCAACTTGTAGCAAAGCCAACAATGTACAGAATTTAGTGACGGTGAAGCAAAGATGAAGATTCGAGAAAGTGGGTTCAAGTGACATAGAGAATTTCAGACATCCCAAGATGTGGCACGTTGTTAAACCCACTAACGCGTGGATAGGGGTAAATATTCTGGATGGCAAAGAGAGAAGGCAAAACCAACCTATGCTCCTAGACTTTCTTCTGACATGCGACATGCGATGGACGGTATGGACTCAAGTGAAAACTGAAACAGCAAATTATGAGCAAGTGACAGCCCTTTCATTTGTACCTGCAGCTGCTGCTAAGGACCAGCACGGCCTCAGCTTGATCCAATTACGGAGCGCCGCACCTTATCACACAGTTCCGTTTTGTTCCTCACCTGTCTTGGGATCTGTAGCTCATTAAGATAAGATCCGACAGGCTCCCTCACCACTAAGTGAGGGCTGCTGGCTTCTCTTTATTTGGCAACAACAGCAACTTCCATGGACCCATATTCAGTCATGCGAAAGGATGCGCACCCTCGGCAGGTTAGAGTTTCATTTACGATGCTGTGTATACTACATGGGCATTTAAACAAATGAAAAACCTCCATCTTTTTTTTTTTCTTAAAGGCACCCAGAGTGACACTTCTTCATTAGGAGAATATTCCTAAGGAAGAAACTATAAATTCAGAGGGTGTTTTGTGATATGGGTCAAAATATTCTCCTTTACTTTACTATTCTTGCTATTCCCCCAAAGAGCCATAAATAACAATAAATGCTAATGCAGGCTCTTGTTCAGGAACCTCAACTTCTTTCCATTTAGTGAGCTTGATTTTGTTTCAAACTGACAAGGACTCGGCCCTGACTGTCTGCCTTCATTTATCCTTCACACTTTGGATCTGCTTCTGCACTGGCTTCTACACTGAGCTATAGCTCAGTCCATATGGAAATTAAATACACCCGCATTTTGAGACGAGACTGTCTTTCCTCGATGCTATTTGTTTCCAATATGATATATTTATTTCAGCGACAAAGTCCAATGCTTAAAGATGTAGTCAGACCAAAGCTGTGCAGGCAGAAGCAGGACTGAAGTAGTTCCTTGGTAACTCCTGCCAAAGAAGCAGAAGGAGAAAAGAGGTCCCAGGGGCCTGGTAGGTTCTGCCTGAATTATCCAGATAATTGCTTGGACCCTTTACCCTGACAATAGAGATCTGGATTGCAATGACATAAGCCAAGAGAAATTTATATAACTTTTTTCCTCCTCATTCTATTCATAGTAGAAGAACTAAAAGTGAGTGGAGGGGCCAGTCAGGATTTATCTAGAGGACTCTGACTCCAATCATGAGATGTTTGCGGAGATTTGTAAAGTATGTCCCGAATAAACACAAGCAGGAATGAAAGGGAGGCATCCATCAACATGTCCTATTAAATTACAACGGTCTAGACTACACCTATGCCTGTGGTCTTTTCCTTGGTTGCAATCTACCTTGTTCCATAGGAAATCTTATGCTCTGAAATTTCTAACTCCTTGATCACTCCTTGAGGGAACAGTTGACATGTCTTGGTAGAAATGCCCAGCTGCTGTGTTTGTGACTACTATCAAGAGTACACTCTGTGCCAAGCATTGTACACAAACATCTACAAGCTAAGCTCAAATTCTAAAATGTGGGTATTAAACATGTGTGTGTGTGTGTGTGTGTGTGTGTAAGAGAGAGAGAGAGAGAGAGAGAGAGAGTGAAAGAGAGAGAGAGAGAGAGAGAGAGAGAGAGGAGTGTCAAGCATGCATCTTTGAGTGTATGGTCAGAAACATGTGAAGGAAATAAGAGTACAATGGGGAAAGGGGCAAACGATGACTCAGCACTTCTGCATATGGCCAGAAGTCAACCTCCTGCAATGGTTCCGAAGCATCACCTTTGGGATTACAAATGTGCTCTGTCATGCCCAGCTTCTTCACATGGGGTCTGAGATTGAATTTATACTTGCAAAGCAAACATTTAACTAAACTATTTTCCCAGATCCTGATCTTCTCTCTACAAATGAAGAAACTGAGGCTTTATCAAGTCATCTAATTATTCTCGCTTGTGAAGGAATTGAACCTGTAGTCAAGAACAGATGTTTGAGTCATCCTATGCTCCTTCCCCATTGCACTCTTATATATTCTGTCACATGTTTCAAATTTAGCCCATGCTTCGTACTGCAATGATGCTGATGATTCTAGCGGTCATGGGGATGGTGGTGGTGATGGTAGTGGGTGAGGGCGATTATCTTATTTGTCCTGGTTCTTCCCTCTGATGTCTGAGTGCTTAGTTCCAACAAAACCTCACTTATTCTATTACCACTGAAACTGAGCTTTAACAGCCTCAACAATTAATAGCCTGGCCAGATGCCTAAATCAAGAGATTTGAAAGTGCATCATTGCTAATCAGGGTTTGAAATCTCTTACCTGGGTTCTTACAAAAGCAATAGAACATGTCTGCCTTGCACAGATTGACAGAGAATAATGAGTCTCCGGTTTGCTCAGCAAAATACACTTTGTGGAGATATTTAAAAATGAAATATTAAATGCAGGTCAGATTTCTTTTAACTCTGCAAATTGCACTTTGGAGGTCACCAGGCCAAAATTGAGAATACTAGCCTAAAAAACCTTTTGGGGGTAGGGATTTATTATTCTTTGGGAAAAAATCCCAAAAACCTGCAATTAAAAGACTTGTCTCATATAGAACTGGGGATCAGTCTCTTGTCTTAAGACTGATTTTCCCCCGTTTCTCTCTTTTGTCATATTGCTCTGTCACTTGGTGTCAAGTGGACCAGCTCTCTTTCTCTTTGTAACTAATTACTGCTGACATGTAGTTAAAAATCTTTTACTCCAGAGAATCTGCCTGTTGTGTCTGAGGTCAACCTCACCCCTTGTTAAAAAACAAAACAAAACAAAACAAAACAAAACAAAAACTGTACATGGAGACTGGAGACTGGGTCTGGAATCTAAAAATAAAGCAGGCCATGATGTACACACACTTTGTAGTACATTGGGCTGAGTCATCTTTCACTGGGGTGAGGGCCTAATCATGAAGTCTGAAAGTCTATCACCAGCTTTAGGTACATCACATGAAAGACACTGTTACTGTCTTCCCTAGGGAAATTTTCAGCATGACAACCAAATGGTTCCTTCCTGATGAAGTGGGACAATTACTTTAACATTAAGGAGCCAAAAACAAAAGAAAAAAGAAAAGAAAAGAAAAGAAAAGAAAAGAAAAGAAAAGAGAAAAAGAAAAAAAGAAAAAAGTAAAAAAGAAAAACAGAAAAAAGTAAAAGTTGCTGCTGAGATTTCTTGATGTTTAAATATTTCTTTATGTTTATGCTCATGTAATGAACTGCCAGTATGTACATTATTTTATGAGTTTTGATGAACATGATGTAACCATCAATCAAGACACTGTATGCACACACACACACACACACACACACACACACACATCCACAGATCATCACTGTCTACCACCTCAGGCTTCAACAATTCAGCAGGTCTCTGTCAGTTTGTCCGGCAGCCACAAAGCATAGGCATGTGAGTCTGGGTTTCTTCACCCAGCATGATGCATTTAAGATGTATCTGAGCTAGTCTATACAGTCGGCCTGTTTCTTTGTATAACTCAATAGCTTATCCTTGGGAGACAGTCTGCTTAAATACACAACATTTGAAGGACATTTGAATGGTTTCCAGTTTTTGTTGAATGTAAACAAAGAGGCTAAAAAACATGCATGCATGGAACGTTTTTTATTCCCTTATGTGTATAATTGTGGATTATTATATATATGATAAGAATGTGTTTAATTTTATGAGAAACTGACCATTTTCCTAAGTAACTACCCCATTGTGCATTCCTAACTAGCAATGTAGTGCTCCGTGTTTTCACAAGATTAGACATGACTTGCATTCTTCTATTTTCTTTGATAAAGTTTCAGTTCAGATCTTTTATTTATGTATTATAAGAGTTAGTTTATATATCACTTAATTTTGCATTCTTCACATGTCCCAGATACAAATCCATAACATATAAATGACATCTAATAGATCAATTAAAATGTGACATTATTAAAGGGCAGAAAATTTGACCATGCCTCATGTTGCTTATCCATTACAAGTGAGAGAGCAGATACTTAGAGAAGAAAAGACAAGTTAATAGAAGAAAAGTACAGCAAGTGGTTTGTTTTGTTTTGTTTTGATTTTTGGTTTTTTCGAGACAGGGTTTCTCTGTGTAGCCCTGCCTGTACTGGAACTCACTCTGTAGACCAGGCTGGCCTCGAACTGGCCTCGGCCTCCCTAGTGCTGGGATTAAAGGCATGTGCCACCACGGCCCGGCACAAGTGTTTTCAACAAACATTGAGTATAGCATGGGAATCTTCCGAAAGAAAAGAGAAAAGGTTCAGGTAGCAGTATCCACTTGCATGCTTAGATTTGATGTTGAATTTGACGGCTATTCCCAGGGTCTGGCCTAACTGTTCCAGTGTGAAAAGGAAATCCCATCAGCCCTGTCCAGAGTCCTATTTGCCTCTGTGTGAAGCATGATTCCTTCCATAATGCATGGAGTTATCCCTGTAGATCTCCAAGGAAAGAAGGGATGAAGTAAAGAGTGACCTTTTGAGGGTTCATGGCTAGTTTGTGGGCATAAAGGTTCTAGTCTCAAGGATTCCTCTTCAGTAAGAGAAATATTTATTGCTCATTTCAGAGGAGAAAAAGGAACAGAAGACGAGTGGGCCAGAGAAGGTCAAGAGTACCTACCTCCCCTAATCTGAGTCCCCACCAAATGCCTTTCAGTTTGAAGGATTTACAGTGCATGAACATGAGCGCTTTGCCTTGGGTTATTATGGTCTCAGTCCCAACATTAAACGCTGTCTCTTTTTACACCCAACGCCTCGCCCAGGAAGAAAACTTTTCAAGTGATGAGATGTAGCTTCAGTCCTTTGAGGACTCAGCTCTTCCTTCTGCCTTCTGGGGACATCAGGGAAAAGTCTGATCACCTGGGGTTCAGACTCCCCTGCTCTCATCTGTCATTCACTTCCTGTTGACCCAATCTCTAGTCTGTGACTTTGAATTCCATCCCTACATCAATGATTTCCAAGTTTCTATCTTTGGAACTGATCTCGTCTAACTTCTGACTCTGCATCGCTAGGGAAGACGAAATAAACATTCTTGTACTCAGTGTGTGCCAGACTGAATTCCTGATCCTTAACACCCCAAATCAGCAAAACTGCTCTCTAGGTTTTTCACATACTTCAAGAGTATGATAGCTTCTTAGAAATTCCACTGTGATCATTTTGATCCAAGTGTCCACCAACGCTCACCTAGATCACGGCAGGATCTACCAGAGAGGTTTCTCTGATTCCTGACACTCTCCCCAGCCTACTTAGAGCTCACACAGCAATCAGAAACATGAATTTAAAAACTAGAAAAAAACAAACAACAATCAAAAACCAACCAAAATAAAACAAACAAACAAAAAAATCCAGAAATCCCCAAAATTAGGTCATTCTGTCCCTCTTCTTAAAACCCTGACATAGTAAACATCAAAGCCATCATAAGGGCATGGGAGGCTCAGTATACCCTCCCCACTCACCTTCAAGCTCTTTTGAAAAGCCATTAGAGTTCTTGCATTATCATCAAATTCTAACATACCTTTGTCACAAAGCTCATAGTTAGATAACTATATTAACAGTGTGTATCCAGTGAGCAGCCAGGAAGCTGACAAAACAGAGTTTAACACCTCCTTCACTTTTACTACTATAGTCTAACTAGTATGTAGCTTGCCTTCCCAGAGGATGTAATATCCTTGTTAAAAGTTTTAAATAGGAAACCATTACCTACTATTTGTTGGAAATTCTGTGTTCATTTTCTATATTATTCATAACAATCCTGCATTGTGTTTATGATTGTAATTACCCATTCAATGATGAGCCTAAGATTCGGAGCTGTAGGGGACTTTAGTCAGTCATGTAGATGACGAGTAAGGCCAATACCCCTCATTACTGACTTGTTAAAAACATGTGATAAAAGAGCAAATACACAGAGAGTTCTTCCCTCCGACATGTCTTATATAAAGAATATCAAAGGTAAAACTTTAAGCATTTTAATTTGATCTTTGATATACTCTATACATATTTTGTTTCTCCTGTGTGTTTTCTTCTTCTCCTTTGTCTTTGCCCAAGTAGGTGGCAGAGAGCTCACAGCTATGGAAGAGGTGCTGCCTGCACAAACTCCTAAAACTGTAAGAGATCAGTGAATTGTGGTAGATGAATCAAGTTCTCCTACCCTGGAAGCTAGCCAGCCTAATCAATATATAGATCTACTTGGCTTTATCCACTAAATGTTCCTGAAGCACTGTCTATAAAATAAATATTTGTGTACAGAAATCACATATTTTCATGCCCTTCCTTTGTGATTTTAGAAATGTGTTCACACACAGAGAGAAAAATGTTTGCTCCAATATTACAAAATGACACTAGTTGATGCCAAACATGTACCCAAAGGAATATTCTGGCTTTGTCAACAGAGCTCATGCAAGTTCAGCAAATGGACAACCAATCCATATGATCATTGGGACTCCTGAAAAAGCACAACTCTGTCAAAACACACAATCAATTCGCTATCAAATATTTAAACAGCCTTCTTAGGCCTTTGGTGCCAGGTGTTTAATAAAATCCAGTGGAAATGGATGAAAAACTCCATCCAGAGGCGTCACTGGGCATCCCTTGCTTTGCACTTCAAAGGCAATCTGTGACTACCCTTTGTCCACGCACTCCTCACTGATCAATACAAGTTTTCTGACCCTAATGAGTATCTAATTGATAAAAAAGAGATTCTGTCTCATTCCTGCTAAGAGCTATCCTAGAGACACCTGAGATAAAAAGAAGCTTCTTGCTACTTCTCTACTGCCCTGAAAAGGGAAAAGCAAGGTGTGATGTATATAAATCAGAATGTTGCTGTGGTATTTAAGGTGCCAGGATGCTATTCTGTTGAAGCTGGGCTTTCTCACATATAAGAGAAAATGTGCACAATATCAGTGTTCAGTCATCTATAGAATTAAATATTAATTTAATCATATGATCAATTTTACTCTCATCTATCAAATCTAGCAAGTCCTATCTATTGCAACCTGACAGATTTAGAAACTGAGGATCAGATGGGTTAAGTCACTAACTCAATGCCAAGCAGCTATCAGGACTTGAATGAAGTTCTTTCTGAGGACAGAGATGTTTCCTTTTCAGCAGCTCCTGATGTATTTAATGACAAATATATTGTTCATCCAATAAATATTTGTCAAATGACTGAACATAAGGAGTATATAAATATGCATGAATGAACACATAATGTGTACACAGATTCACTCTGTGGAAACTATTACCATTTAGCCAGCAGAACAGCCTACATCCTGAATGGAATGCTATCATCCATGACCAATTATCAAAGAATTAGAAGACACAAAAACACTTAAATGCCATTAACTGTAAGACAAACATAGCTTCTTTTCTCTTTCTTTCTTTTTTGGATGAATTCTGAGGTTTCCTGGACAAATTTTATTTATTCAAAGGAGAGCTATTGGCTTCAGGAAATTTTCTACAAGATGGGCTATTGCATGCAGAAATACATGCATTAGTACTTAAATCTATTTCTGAAAAAAGAAAACCATCATAATTACAAAGATGGGCAAACATTGGCAAATTTTATGATATAATGTGAGAAAATGCTTATTACAGAAATATTTGCACTACTAGCAGATCTGTCTTTAAAAGTGTTGACGTTTTGGTTGATTTTGAGTGGCCCTTAATGGAGTCAGGGATTTTGCATTCCAGCCAGGTTGGCAGGCCAATTTACAGATCAGTCTTAGACACATAGAAACCATGATTAGCCCTGGCTGAGAATCCCTCGGGAGGGACCCTTTCACTGTCACTACTGGAGGCCGCTACTATTTCCAGACTTTTCATCTTGAAAAATCCTTAATGAGGCAATGACTGAACTGAATGGAAAGGAGCATAGCTCTTGAGATCTGCCATTTTTGTTCGAATACATGTCTTGTTCCTATCCTTTCACTTAATAAATACAGACACCAGTATATCCAAACCACTTTCTTTGGAGGTATGTAGCCCAGTATCCATTAATTGTCCCTCTTCCTCATTAGAACCTTCTTTGGGACCATAGGAAGAGCTTCCATTACAAAAGCCGCATCCACGGCAGCAAACTGTGAGGACCAATAAGACTCGCTACAAGTGCTATCTCTATTTTCTGATCAGTTTGCCAGCGATGGGGGGTAGGTCAGTCCCTCTTCAAAGTACCACTTTTCAATAACAGAGAAAAGTAAATACTCCTCTAACCTGCCTTTAGGATAGAGTGTTTCCGATGTAATTCAAATTTCCAGAATCTGAGCTTTTCTCATCTCTACTAGGATAATCTTATGTATCTTGCTCCCTTGATCTTTTCTTGGTGTTTCCAGACACTACCTTTCCTATAAATCAGATCTGCCCAGTCCTTGCTATACACTCTATCTAGGGACAAAGTCTGCTGCCAGATAACAATTTAGTAAGTTCTGTCCCATAATAAAGCAACATATATACAGATATTCTTTGTATGCCCAATGCCTGCTTTCTACCTACTCACAATAGCAAAGGCTCTGTTGACATATTATGAAAACTAACCTTAGAGATATCCTCACTCCTATATCCAAAGTTCATGGTAATGGAGAAACTTGAGAATTCAGAAGAGATTTGGATGGGCATTACACATGTAGATTGCTGTAAAGATACTTTACAATGTAGTACAAGCTTGGTGGAAGTCAAATGTATCTTTATGAGGTTAGAATTTGTCTCAGAAAACAAACAGAAAGATTTGCTAATCAAATATAAACCTGTCCCAAAGATTAGACAACGTTCTTACTAAGGAAAGCATTCTAGAAGGATAGGGAAGAATAAGGCAGGAAAGAGGAATGACAGATTTGTGTAGAAACAACAGGGTTTAAGTGAGAATGAACCATGTGGACAAGATTGGGCCTTAGAAACAACTTAGAAACTAAAATGGGAGTGGGATGCTATGGAAGGAAGAACCCCATCTAAGGATTCTTATCATATTATTTTCTATCCCATTCACTTCAAGGATTTCATGTTAAGAACTAAGTTTTCTACTATTCACTTTTCTAACCATCCTAACACACATGTGCTATAATTCTATTCATGTGATGTAATTGTCAAGGATGTGATATTTGGTTATTGAGAGGTTAATATACTGGCTGTGGTTATACATATGGAGATGGAAGAAAAGAATGGAGAGGGAAGCATTCATTTACTTATGCTATGATGCATATGTAAATGTAACAGAGCTCATTGCCAGTGCTACCTTAGTGGGGGCTATGGTTCAATGCCCTTCATGGGGCAGCAAATATGGATGAAACAGAAGCTATCATCATTGAAAGGTATGTGAATTTTAGATACTAAAATAATTTTGTAAAAGAGAAACAGGCCTGGATAAAATCAAAATTGGATGTGGAATCTATACCATACACTAATTGTTTAAAAACTTACTATTTGTCAGACAAGTTCACCAATTCTTCCTTGGGAAAAAATAAAAAATTTTACTTGCACATAGTAAATAAATTGCAATAAACCTGGCTTCCTGGTTCTTACTCAAACTTCAACTTTAATGTCTGAGAGAGGCCTTTGACCTTCTCTAGTCTGCCTTTGAGTCTGTTGTTCATCTTGAATCAAACATGGTGAAAGTTCACCAACTGAGTGAAAAGCAAAGGAAAGAAATCACTGAAGAAATGCAAGCTCACCGTGATGGTTGATGTTGACTGTACACTAGATCACATAAGGAGGCATCTTGGAGATAAGAAAAGCACAACTCTAGGTATATCTGTGAGGGTAGGTCCAGAGATAATTGGATCAGGAAGACTCTGACTTAATCCATGCTAGTCCATAAACAGATTCAAAACTGTAGACTGTTGAGATAAGTTGGAGCAGTGGAAAGTGAGGCACACCTTCAATTATGCATTCTGACCCTTATCCCTTCCTTTTAGTCCTTTTTACTCCCTGACTGCCAATAGGTAAACAGCTTTCCTCCAAAAAGCCCTTCTACCACAGTGTTTCTGTTTTGTCATAGACTTCCAAACAATGGAACTAGCCAAATATAAACTGAAATAAGTTAAAATGAAATGATATTCCTTTAAATTCCTTCCCACGTGTTTACCACAACCAGGAGGGAATCTCACCAACATTGTCATACAGATTTAAATTTCCTTTAATAAGCCAAGAATTACAACAAACCCATCCTAAAAACTTGAAGGCTGATATTTCAGAGATCCACCAACACAACCACTGACTCCTATTCATCCAGAAAAATACATTTTTATATCTTCAAGGCTATTGAAATGATCACCAATCTGGCCAGCTGGATGGTTTTACAAACAATTAGCCAAATAATTCATGTACTGATCCTCTCATTAGTAACAGTCCAGCTCCTTCCTCTGTTAAGGAATTGAAAGCTTACTTTTAATAACTCAAAAAATACATCATGTGCTCATAGACAAGTGAGTTGCTTGAGGTGGGCTCAGACTGGTCACAACAGACTAGTCAACATGAACACATCTGACTTGGAGTTTTTCATCTCCAGTTGCCAATCAATTCATAAAATAGGTAGTTATCAATATTGTCTCCATTTTACAGATGATAAAGTCAAGACTCTGTTAGGACTAAGGATGTGGTTTTGTTGGTAGAGTGCTTAAGTGCACAAAAGCCTTAGATTGAATAACCAACACCATATAAACCCTATGTAGTAGCACATACCCATAAATCCCAACATTCAGGAGGTAGAGGCTCCTATTCCTCTCCCCTCCAAAAAAGTAAAAATATACTTACAGGCCATCACAATTGTTCAGGGAATATTAGCTAAGAAATTAGCTCTCCACATATGTTGGGCAGACCACACAATCTCTTCCAGCCACATTGGATGCTAGTCTTGTTGTTCACAGTGAGGCTGTCAGCAGAAGTTGAGTCTGAGCAGGTAGGAAAAAAAGATCAACATCAAAGACCAGTTCTTTCAGATTGATTCAACATCCTGGCATCTCCCCGGCCTGTTCAAAAACTCATGCCCAGATAGGAAGCAGTGTGAAACTGAGCACAGAAAAAAATGTTGAAAGAAAAATGTATTAGGAAAGCATGGTTATAGAAGTCCAGGCAGAAGCAGCTAATCTCCCATCACCAGACACTGCTCCACAAACTCTCAGCCCTTCCCGATCATCACAGCCATCTCTCCACTGTATGTGGAGAAATAAGATCTGCCCACTCAGCCTCACCAGAAGGCTGGAAAAATAAATGAAAATGTCTGAGAAGTGTTTAAATCTCATTGAAACTGGTTAAATGAATTCAAGGTGTTCTTTTTATGTATTATAAAAATTATCATTGGTATCATAAGTTGCAGTCATTCAAGTAGCTTTACTGTGAGCATGAAGAAACCCATTTCTGCCACCCACTCAATGGCTTTCATGAAACTCTTCCATTTGTAAAGAAAACCAGCAACTGCTTATAAAGCCATTTTCTTGGAATTATCGTTTAAATAACAAGTTTCCGTGCTATAGTATACTTTTTAACTTTTTAATCCTTTGCATAATTCTCATTTTGAGTGGCCCCTTGGTGCATGTGTCTCTCTGTCCATTAATCTGTGTGTCTGTGTGTTTATGTATTTGAAAGTCACTCTTTCCCAGGACTGAGGAAGGAAAAAGATGACTGCATCTTCAGGGGAAATGCCAAATCAGTACAAGAAAGTGGTTCAAAGGCGTTGAGGGTCATTGCATATTTTTAGGTTCACAGAGTAGTCTCAACTTCCAAGAAAATACAGCCAGCTGAAAGCATCCCCAAATTAAATGAAATAAAAAAATTTAAATGTTGTATTTATATTTACAACTCCCATGTTAAAATAACTCAAGAGATTCTGAGAGAGAGAGAGAGAGAGAGAGAGAGAGAGAGAGAGAGAGAGAGAGAGAGAGACTATGTGTTTGCTTGTTTCCTTTCCCAGGGTCATTGCATAGGTGAGCCTGGTGTTTTGTTGTAAAGCTCTTTATAGGAAGCTTTTTAACTCAATTTAGTCCCCACTTTAAATTCTGTTTCTTGGGGCAAGAAAGCTTTTTTTTTTCTTTTTTTTTTTTGAGTGGAGCCAGGTAATAGTCGGCCTCCTGGACAGTCGGGATCTCAGGAAAGTAGTCTTACCCTTGCCTTTCATCTCTCCGTAAAACTGTACACTCTCCTGATTACCCCAAATTACAATGTTTGCTGTGATTCTCTTTAATCAGATTTGAGCAATTCTGTTTAGTTGGGGGAAAAAAATCAAATGCCATTCCCCTTTCAGAAGCTTTAGTCTTCATATGAGAAGTGCATTCTGTTCTTCTGCAGTGCTCCCCATGAGAGAGTCTTTCTTTGAATGTTTTGAAGCTATGATTGTTTTGTATCAGAGGCTCAGCCGTGGCCCCATGGTGGTGGATTGGATTACTTCCCTGATTTCTTACCTGCAGTGTAAGGCTCCCATGTAGATTAGGACATGGTTTAAGAGGAATTATCTCCTTTTTTTAATAGATCACATACTGAGTTTGAAGCTCCAAATTCAACAGAAAATCAAGTTAATTGTTCATTTCTTCCAGGATATCCCTGAAGGATAATTGACCTCTGCAGTGCAAGTTCTTAGTAGGAAACTAAATAATTAAGTTGAAGGAAATACATTTTTTGTTCACAATTCCAGTTGTAAAGTGTTTGTGTGTATGTATGATGAGATCATAACCCTGAGTGCATTTTACACAAAAGATAAATGCACTTCCCCACCCCAGCCTGTTTTGAACTAATTATTTTATACAGAACACACATCCAAATACTATTATAGATAAAGCCTTTCCTCTTAAATCATAAAACTAAAATACTCTCAACAAAGTCACCCCCTTCTCATCTAATCCTTCACCTTTTGGACTAATCCTTCTGTTGACAAAACAAACTGGAAACACAGAGTATATTTTTTTCCTCGATGGCATATTTCTTCCATATTATTTTCATCTATTATGTCTAGCTCCCTCTGTCATCAAATGACTCACAGTCACCAAAAAAGAAAAGAGACAAGGGATGGTACCCCCAGATTCCTAATTTAATAAGAACATGGACCATCCCTAAGAAGGTGGTTATGATTTTTATAATATTCAAAAGCATCTCCACTCGAAACAATGAGGAACAAAACATACAGTTCTAACAAAAACAGGAACACCCTGAGAAGAACATAACATACGCCTCTAAAACCCACAGAATTACTCTTAAATTGTAGTAGTTATGACTTTTCCTAGGATCAATTCTAATTTAAATCAATTCAGTCAATGAAAATTTCAACTTAACAATTACAACTTCCAAAAGGAATCACGTCATAAAACACCAGCAAGGGCTGGAGAGACAGTCTAATAATGTCTGCTTGGGAAAAAAAATCTCCCTTCAGAGAGGACCTTTAAAAAGAGCTCAATGTACAGCCCGAACCACTCCCCCAATCTCAGATTTGCACATTGCTGAATCAGTGTGCTCGCATTTGGAAAATGACTGCTTTCCTGCAATTTTCTGTAAGCTAGTCCCAAATTGTTCTGTTGAATGTTAGTGAAAAATTATATTTTTAAACCACCTCTGAATCCTAAAAGCCCATGGCACAGTGTTCTGTTTACGTGACCAATTTAGCTTTATTAAGCAGCATGACACAGGCAACGTGAATGAAGATAAGCTTGTACGGTGCACACTCTGGAATCAGAAGCTAGGGCTGTGCTTCAGTTTCTATCCTTTGTCCACAGGCTAAATGGACGCCTGGCAAGGAGGTGTCTATTCCTTCTGTCTCTTCCTAGGATGAATCTAACACTTCACGTCAAACTGGATATTATTAGAGGAAATTTCCAAGAAGCAGAAGCTTAAAGAATAACTGTGGGTAACGTGTATATTTTTTATGGTTTCTGTTTTATTGTCTGTTTTGATTGATGGGCTGGTTGGCTGGTTACTTGGTTGGTTGGTGTTTATACCTAGACAACAAACATCCCATGTGTCCCCACAATCTGGCCTCAAACATACTACGTCCTGGAGGGTGCCTTTGAGCTTCTGATCTTCCCACCTTGACCTTGTGAGCCTTGGACTCTAGTACTCTAGTCCTTCCCATTTTATGTAATACCAGGGCTTGAACCAGGGCCTCCAGCATGCTAGGCAAGCATGCTACCAGTCGAGGTTTGTCTCTACCCCTCATCCTTCTGCTCTGTTTTCAACCTTTTACCTCAACATGAGTTACAAGGATGACTATGTTCAGCTTGTACAATATGGGAATATTCCCCTCCCTCCCACAGAGAGTTGAAGTTCTCTGCTCTAAGAGCACTGTGCTTTCCCTCTCAGAATAAAGTAACTATTCTAAGAGAGAGAGAATAGACTCACAAAAAGTTATTAGCTGACTTACAAAGTGGTGTTACAGATGGTTAGTGAGATATGTTAAGTGTCTGCCCTCCAGTCTCCTCCTGACTAGAAAAAAAAAATGCCCTACAAGGAACTGTGCAGAAACTCAAGGCACCGTGGTACAATGCACCCTGGTGCTTCCACAGGAGAACTCATGCCTTGTTGTCCATCAACGGCTACACGATCCATCTTCAGATCCTCAGCCTTCTCTGAGGTTATTGTATGAATTTAGACACACCATTCTGGAAACTAAATTAGCCTGCATTTACAGGGAAGTTGAACGCAGGCAGACTAATGGTGGTGCAAGTGTAATTGGTTCCCAACACGTGTCACCATGTGTACTTCTCCAGCCCTAGAAAAGATGCATTATGGGACTAATTTTTAAATGTTAATGGATATTGGACATTTGCCAGACACCCAGCTGTGCACAAAACACTGAGATGGTAAATAGCTCTTGATCTGTTTAGAAACAAATGATGATGGTTTTTAGAATTCCACGGGACTTGGACATAGCAACCAGCTCAGACTCGGGGACTGACCCCATTAGCAGTATTGAAGCGAAGCATTCTGATTTTTACCTTCAAAATTAAGGAGCCAGGGGCATTGTGTTAAGGCTTAAATTATTTTTTTATTAATATTAAGGAAAGTCTAGTCCCTCACACCTATTAACCTTACCTGTGTTAGCAAAGCTCTCTGACAAGTGTTTGATTTTGTTTGTCAGGTTTCCATGGGATTGGGTCAAATTGAGAATGTCTCCATCAATTAACTTGGGTGTAAAAGCTGCCTTCTGGGTGACCTGTTCACCTATGCTTCCAAAGAGATCTTTGCTCTTCTGCCTCACACCAGCTACAGGGCTAACAACCCTGCAACAGGTTTTATTTCCTCTTGCTCTGATTTTCTTGCAATTTTAATTAAAAGTCAATGGGCAGAGAATTCCCTACATTCTTCCTCCAAAAGTTTTTACTAATTTTGTGCAGTTGGCCAGTCAGGCCTTTCTTTCTTTCTTTCTTTCTTTCTTTCTTTCTTTCTTTCTTTCTTTCTTTCTTTCTTTCTTTCTTTCTTTCTTTCTTCCTTCCTTCCTTCCTTCCTTCCTTCCTTTCTTTCTTTCTTTCTTTCTTCCTTCCTTCCTTCCTTAGCTTCCTTTCTTCCTTCTTTCTTTCTTTTTTCCTTTCCTTTCTTCCTTTCCTCATTTTTTCTCTATTTCTTTCTAATTTTGATGATGGGCTGCTTTTGATAAAAAAAAAAATTGGGAGATGTATCATTTTTTTAAAGCATAAACATGGGAGCAAAATAGAGCCTGGCACTGTAGCCTACGGTTCCCAGTGGAAACCGACACAACTGGGTGGTGTGTTTGGCATCTAAAATGACATCTGAGGCTATCAGCACAGTTTAAATATTTCATCAGCCAGAGAGAATATGAACATGAGCCTGGCTGGTCTGACATCGCGCCTGCAGCTCTGCCTTGGCAGCTCAACCACTAGCAGTTTGTGCAGGGTAGAAGCATGTGAGCTTGAGGAGAGAAGGAGACTGGAGAGAGGGAGAGGGGGAGAGAGAGAGAAAGAGAGAGACAGAGACAGACAGAGACAGACACAGAGAGAAACAGAGAGAGGGAGAAAGACAGAGAGCAACTCTCTTTCTCCCTCCCTCCCCCCCCCCCTCTCTCTCTCTCTCTCTCTCTCTCTCTCTGAATCAAGCCAGCACGCCAGCACGAGAGGAAGAAGTGTGGGGTCCTGAAGGCTTCCTGATGCTGGAAACATTCTGAGGAATCATGGGGAGAAGTCTCAACCAATGATTTCACTTCTGCAAACTTTGTGGAGAGATTTCCCAACCAGTCTGCTTGTATCTTATTTTTTACTCATTGGCAATAAGGTGACAGAAAAAGCTATAACCCTGAAAATTTTTCTTCAATAGCAGTAGTAGTAGTAGTAATAGGAGGAGGAGGAAGAGGACGAGGAGGAGGAGGAGGAAGAGGAGGCAGAACTTTGTTGTTTGAAAGCTGTCGATTCAAATCCTAACTCTGTTACCAAAATGGTGTGATGTGCTACAAATTCATCTCTCTAAACTCTTATTTCCTTTATTCCAGATATAGCCATAACTGAGAGAAACAAGTGTTCAGTCCTCAGTCATACTGGGGAATAGATACAAGTGTCTAGTGTACCACTGTGGCACTAAACAAGTTTGGGGTTTGGGGTTTTTGTTTGTTTGTTTGTTTGTTTTCCCTAGTTTGAGTTCACTGCCCCTGTTAGTTCTCATTGCCTGAGTCATTGAGGGAGGAGGCATGATGTTCCTGTGGTATCATGTATCCAGTACTGTATGATGTGCTCCAGAGAAAACTTGATCAGTGTCAAACACAAAAATATCATCATTTTCTTCTTCATCTGTAGACACTTTGAAAAATAACTTTATAAACAGGAACTGAGCAGGCTCCTTGCATGGGAAGGCAATAATGAACTCACTGAAGAGAATACAATAAAATTAATAAAATTATGAATAGAAGAATGAAGAAAAAGTAAGTACAGACTGACAACATTCATTCCATTAACCCTTTATAGTCTTTATCAACAGTTCCACAAATGTGTTCCTAAATATACTTCCCTGGGACAAACTCAGGTTTCAGAGCCCAGTCAAGTCTCCATGGTAGAGGAGTACTGACCACACAGCCAGCCCAGGGAGGAGCCAGGCAGATTAACAGGTAGCTGAATATAGATTCTATAAAGCAGAGGCGATAAATACCAAGCTAAATGGCAATTCATAGAATTCATAAGAGAAGAAATAACAAAGAAGGCCTAGATAAATCATAGAATAGGAAAATACTAGAGCACTAAAACATAGAGTGTGGGGCTCCTTCTGATTCTCTGTTGTTGGCAATGAACGCTACCCCAGCAAAAGTAGAAGTGTCCCCCCAACCATTACCCTTTACCAGTTTAGTCCTGATAATTCTGCCCTGTTTCTTTGGCTTGCACTCCCTACAGCAAGTAGCTGGATGCTTAGGTTTTTCCTCCAAGTCTAATCCAAGAGCTCAGACCAATATTATAAACTGGGCAGTTCCTAGGTTTCAAGTGAGTGGGAGGTCAGAAAGCATTCTGGGACAAAAGGTGTGTACAATATGCTCGGTGTGATGTGCCACACAGCAAGGAAAACACAGATGGAGGTTGTCCTCCAGTATTTGTCCAGGACCCACCTCCCAGCTCCTCCTCTCTCTTCCCCAGATCTCTGGTTTTGGAAACCCCAGAGCTTCTTCCTGCATTCACGGGAACCACGCTGTGCATTCTGATTTAGGTTTGTGGCCACAATTTTGAAATAAGGCACTAAACTTAGTTTTCTTCATTTCCCCCAGTATTTACAAGGCGGTGCCTGCTGATACTGAGCAAACAGACCCAGGACTGAGTGTCTAAGAGAAAAGTACATATTGTAACTGTTTGTTTTGGAAAAGTAATTTCCTCTATCAGTTCATTTCCATCAATTTTATCAATTCGCTTAAGCCTCCTAATCCAAACGATATGCCACACACTGCGGCAGAAGTGGAAGGAGATTTCTTGGGTTTTGTGTTTCTGCACTAAAATCCCAGGCAAGGCTCCTAGCGACTTAGACTTAACTCCATTTTCATAGCTCTTAGTTTGGTGTCTGTGAGTCTATCAGGTTCTAAGGTTCTGTGGCAAAGGAAAAGCCCATGCTCATTCCTCCAAGCTGTCTGAAGTCATTATGTGATGTGATGTCCCACCCAGGCTTTGCAGCAATATGTTCCTTGGGTGGGACGGGGTGGGCATTGTTAACAGAAAAAACACTGAAGCTTCCTGTATGCTGTGAGAATTGATGAATATTTCCATTTTTTTTCCAAAAAATTACAAGGTAGGAGCAGGAAAATACACAATCTGGTTCCTCAATAGATTGATACCCAAAGCAGGTTTCACAGATATACTAATTTGAACAGATCCATCTTTGGAAATTTTTTATTTACAGAACTCATTGCTGCCTCCTTTTAATGTAATGAGATTTCATAATGAAGTCCAAATACAATCTGCTAGAGGAAGAGGGCATGTAATACTGATTCTAATAAGCCTGCCTAAAATCAATAATGTTGTTAGTTTCCCTGAAACCAGCCTGCATTGGCTCACAGAACCATGTTCTGCCTACAGCATGATATTAGTGGTTTATGTTTTATTGGGCAAATTTCTTCCATAGGGGAGACAGATAGAAACTTAAAGACATGAAGAAATGTTATTAAATGTATCTTTAGGCTCCAGATGACCCCAAATTTGTTTGCTTCTCTCTTTTAATCAGTCCTTGGATTCCATGGAAATCACTTGACAACATCCTTGCGCTGCTCATTTTCTGCCCCTGATTCTCCATCATCCTTATTCCTGTCATCCTTCCTGCTTCTAAAGGCATCACACTAAAAGGAAAATGCATGCTGGGATATCTCAAGAGAGCCCAGAGAGAGAGAGAGAGAGAGAGACAGAGACAGAGACAGAGACAGAGAGAGAGCTCTGTGTAAACTCTTGCTGTTTCTTAAGACCTCAGCAATAGGGTCCTTCCAGCCCATGTCATTGTCTAGCTAAAATGTAAATGCTTGTGGTGGAGACCCGGTGTCTCAGGATACAGCAGGCGAACTCTGACTATGGAAAGGAAAGATAGACTCCCAGGGATTTTAAACATTTGAGGAGGGTCTGCCAGCAGCAGAATAGCTTCATGATTATGGACAATTATCTAGACATAATATAATGGGACAGAAACATGGAAATTTCACAGTCTTAGTGACAAAATTGGGAATCTGCTATCTGTCAAACAATTGTCCCCGGCTTTGGGTCTAAGTCACAAAGCCTGATAGGGCAGATGCTGTCATTCATTAGCTGCACACTTACAAACGTGTCATCAGGGACCACAATCAGGAGTGTGGTTGAGATCACCTTCATGGACGATCCACTGCTCACTATCTCTGGCCTTCACCTCCATGAAACAACCTTTCTGTACCCCTCATCTGTTACTCCTGGGTTAACAGCCACCTCTGTCACTCCCAGAGCCACACCCCTCTTCCAAGACTCTGTGCAAAGAAACAACCAATGGAATTATTGCTTCCAAGTCCATGAAGCTTGCGCCCCTGATGAGATTTACAGGCAAGTGTAATTATATGTAGTAACAACAATGTGATATATTGTATGTCACAAATCACAATAGCAATACTATGTCACAAGTGAACCATGAAGAGTATAGATCTATGCTGGCCACAATGGTCACCTGTATTGACTTCTTGTTGCTTATATAGACTCCCTTAAACTTTACATTCTTCTTAAATCTAGAGATATTCCCCCACTGTCTCCCAGAACTGACTCTCTGAATCATTTTCCCACGGTATAAGGTTTTCAGCCCTAAACACCAATCCCCAGTTTTCCAACCCCTGATATTCCTCTGGGACATAATGTGTCCCTGTACTGCAGGTGGTATGTCTACAGACAAGATCCCCTTATATCTGTTTGTGAAATTAATACACCACATAGAGACCATCTACTAGGGTCAATTTAATTCATATTATTTTCATATATACTTCACATGTTTCTCCATATGTACTGCAAGTGTCTTGACAAAATATACAGCATCTTAAGGATTTGGTGTAAATGGTGTATCCATGGAAAGGGTCAAAAACACACAGCAATTGGCTGAGTGATTATAGAGCAGAGCCAAGCTACAGATACAGGAGCAACAGAAAGCATCCTTGGTGGTGCTTTCTTCCTTGTATGCTGATGTTGTGCAGTCAAATAGATCAGAAAAAGTGTTCTGGGTCCTGGACATTGTTTTGAACCAGAACAGTTGAGTCTGGTTCAAATTCAATTAAACTAAACAGAGGAAAATGCCAGAGAAGGAGCAAAGCCAAATTAGCCTGAGGGAGCTCCCTTTTAATTTTATTTTCCAGGCTAAAATCAAATCATCTGATTCTCATTGAGTTCCTACTGTGTACAAAGAGGTATGCACAAACACGCAGGTACCTGGGAGTGTTCTTGTCTCTTGAGCTGGGCATCGTAGGGAAATACTTAGTTTCAGGGACAACAGACACCATATTTCATACATACTTCCTAATCCTAGGACAAATGATTTAAAGTCTTTGAATCCCTTGGGCTTATTTATTTTATTCCATTGCTTTGGATTTGTTCATTTTGATTTTTCTAGTTGAACCAAAGAGGCCAGAGCAACAGGAGCCATCTTGCTTTCATGTGGAGCCTGAGAATTAAGCCAACACTTGTTCCCAGAAGTGAAACCCTTCAATTGGCTGCTCCAGACTTATTTTAACATTGCTTCTCCAAAGCCCTGTGATGGATAGATCCTGTGTACTTGATAATGTGGCTGCAACCCCTGGAACTTACAGTACCCGACTTGTACCCATAAAGACAGAGGTGAGGAGAGGTCCAGACTCTGGGAGGATGTTAGTAAAGAGATGATGGCTGATGTTCAGTCCGGAGGATACTATTGTGCCTTGAAACCACCTACATGGAAGCTTCTTGCAGTGTGGGATAATACTTTTCTTTGTATTCAAGACATTTTGATCTTCCCAATCCCTGCCTTAACATTTTCTGCTGACGAGAATAAAAAAAAAAAAAAAAAAAAAAAAAAAAAAAAAAAAAAAAAAAAAAAAAAAACCTTAGCTAGAGGTTTTCTTTTCTACTGCCTTCATTTTTTAAAACATGACATAAATATATAAACAAACTTTTTAAGTGGCAGTTAATAAAAATCCCATAGTTCTACGATATAGTTGTTATTACCCTTGTTCTCACACCCTTTAATCACCTTCTTCTCTATCTCCTCAGCTTTATTCTTAATATTTACTTTACTCTTTCCGTGTGTGTGTGTGTGTGTGTGTGTGTGTGTGTGTGTGTGTGTGTGTGTGTGTTTGTGTATGTGTATGTGTGTGTCTATGTGTGTGTGTGTGTGTGTGTGTGTCTGTGTGGTGTGTGTGTGTCTGTGTGGTGTGTGTGTGCGTGTGTGTGTCTGTGTGTCTGTGTGTGTGTTGTGTCTGTGTGGTGTGTGTGTGGGTGTGTGTGTCTGTGTGTCTGTGTGTCTGTGTGTCTGTGTGCGTGTGGGCATAAATAGGAGGACAGGTGCTCTCCAGAATCATAAGAGGATACCAGATCCTCAGGAGCTTGAGTTAGAGGCAGTTAAGAGTAGCCTAACTTGGGTTCTAGGAACCAAACTCAGGTCCACTGCAAGAGCAGCAAGTACTCTTAAATGCTGAGCCATCTCTCCTGCACCTTTTCGTAGATTAGTTTAGTTTAGTTTTGTTTTGTTGTTGTTGTTGTTCTTGAGTTTGTTGATTGGTTAGTTCATTGGTCACATTTTTAGAACTTTTTGTTTACTTGGTTGGTTTGAATGTGTGTGTGTGTGTTTGTGTGTGCATGTTTATATTTTTAACTCATATGTCCATGAAGTTTAGGCTAAAAAGAATCACAAATATCCAAAATTAATCACATTCACATTTTACACAAATATATAAATATAATTGAATATAAAACACCATTTATGTTTTCTTTTCAATGAGACTATACCTATAATTATAATTTAGATAATCATAAAATAATAGTGTTTTAGACTGCTAATGTACAGACATGTGCAGGAAAAATCTTTCTTGCTAATGACTTGTAGACATTGTTATTGGTTTTTATTGATGAATTTACATGGAATTTATGAATTATTGGAATTTGTTGATGAGGAACATTTAGGACATATGAATTTCCATAATTTCTCTTCTATTTATATTTTGGTTGCTTGGAATAAATTGGGCAAAATTCAATACAGAGAGCTGAGTCAATGGGTAAACTGATTGCATTATAAACCTCAGGACCAACCTGAGTTCATATTTCTAGCACTATCCTAAAAAGTCTGGCATGGCAGTGCGCGCCTATAACTCCTGTGCTGGGGTGCATATGCAGGCAGATCCTGGGTGTTCACTGGGGAGACAGACTCTACTTGAAATGAGCTCCAGATTCAAGAGACATCCTATCTCAAAAAAAAAAAAGAAGAAGAAAGATGAAGAGAAAGATTCTGATGTTAATTTCTGACCCCAAGAAACAAAAGGCTATCAAATAAGGTATCTAAATATATATACAATTTATGATATTTAAATTTATTTACATGTTTTTACATAATTAGCAAAATTACGGGATTTTTTTTACATGATATATAAATCTACAAAGTAATAGCTAAAAAAATTCTGTTGGTGCACCTATAAAATCAACTTTTGTTCAGCTTTGATCAGGTCTCTACTGTGTAAGCCTGGTGCCTGGTAGCTAAGGTTTATGATTGGATCAATCTGATGCCCCTCTCTGACCTACAAAAGGCTCCACATTTAGTATTGTTGTCTTGCCTCTATGGAGTTCTGTAAAAGTGAATGAAAGTATCAAGGGAATTCATCTTCTTAATTAGTGTAAGGTCCACGTGAGTTTATTTTAAGAGACCCATTTTAGACATGGGTCTCTTAGAATTGGATATTATTTTTTTTCCTTAAACTGGAGGAATTGGAAGTTTATGCTTTGGTAAGAAGAGATTATATCATGGTGACACCTACAAGAAAGGACTGAGGGCTGCTTCTAACTCCTATTGGGCTTGCATGATATTAAAAACAGGGTTATTCAGCCTATGGGAATCATGACGTGATGACTGGTGTGCACTAGTTACTAGTGCCCTCTGCTGGGCAGTACAAGTATTCTGTTTTCCAGCAGGGTTGTAGATGATATTAACAGGAAAAATGATGGGTGGGTCTGTACCTCATCCATTTCTGATGCCATCCATGTAGAAAAACCCACAGTAATTCACTTCAGAAGAAAATGATCTCTCTCCAAACTTGAGACAAAATACATCGACCTGCTCCTACTATGTGCTACACCAAAAAACTGTTTTGTAATTTGCATAGCCTCTAATAGAATTGCCTCTTGCTTTACCTTTCCTGCTTTCTTTTCAACAAACCATCTAATGAAATCCTTAGTTCTAAATATTCTCCATGGGTACATTTCCCTATCTTTTCATCTTCTCTAAAACATTTCTTTCTGAAAATGATATGTTCCATATATGTTTCCATTGTGAAATCCATCCCTGTTGTGTCATTTCAAATCTTGGCAGTAGCCATGACATCGCTCACTTCAGAAGGCTCCAGTTTATCATAAATGATCAGTTGCCCAGAGTGTGAAATCAAAGCCAGGGAAACATAAAAGACCTCCCCCTGGTGTCGAGTCCTTCAAGGCCAGTTCAGAGCAGCAGGCCAACAGTAGGAGACACAGCAGTGTGGGTGTGTGGAGGCTCCTGCACGAAGTTCACTGCTATTCACACCCCCTGAGTTTGATTGTTGAATGGAAGGTTCAAACATATTTCCTCAACTCAAAGCAAAAACTAACCTGAAAACATAAATTGGCCCATTTGGGCTTCAAACTTGACCCAAATGTACAAAAAGGGGTTCTTAACTTCAGGGAACCTGTCCAACCTTTTAGTTTGCTAAGAAACCCAGACGAGAAGGCCTTTATAGTTATCAGAGGTCTGTATGTCATCTTGTCAATGGAAGTCTGCTGTTAATAAAAGCTGCTCCCCACACAGAGGGGCACCAACCCGCTGCGTCTTAGAAGTCCCCAAATATTCTGTAATGGTACCAATCTTTTTTTTTAAACAGCTAAATTTATACTCTTTGCAGCTAAACAGTGATAAGCAGAAGATCAGTTGTTTTTATGAAACAAACAAAAAAATCCAGAAAATAACCAAAATATCCAAAGAGGGTGGGGGAGGAGAAACTGAATACGGAGGTTCTAGGTTGTTGTCCAACTTACTGGCTCAAAAATCACAGCAAGAACACTAAACTACTTCACATGTGTTTTGTCTTTTTTTTTTTTGGTTATATTTCAAAATATTGAAGCAGCGGTGACAGTTATGCACTATCTATTAACTAGGCTCAGAAATGGCAGCCCCTTGAACACAATTGGCTCCCTGTAAATAACTAACGTGTTTGGAATATGGCTTTCTTTTTCATGGAGTTTGTTTCTCTTTTGTATATGTTCAGCATTAAAAAAAAAAAAAAACTACCCTCTAGCCAATACTCATACCATTGTTCTTTTTCTTATCTTTGGATTTCCTCTTGCCTTCTGCCACCTCCAATATTACCTTAATATGCAGAAATCAAACAGAAATGTCACAAGAAGCAGAAGGCACAAGCAGAGATTTACTGTAAATTGAAATATCTCCCATCTACAGTAAAAGAAAACTTTAATTTAAAAAATGCCAGGAATAGTTCAGCTGGTATGAAAATAAAGATGTCATGACTAAATAGGAATTCTCAGTCCCTTCACTGTCAATAATTAATAGATTATTTACACGGGCACACTCACAGTTCCCAGCTTTCAGGATTCCATTTACACTTTGATCCTTTGCTCAGCAGCAAATTTAACATCACTGTGACCTTCTTCTACCCAACACCATCCGGCTCTCAGACACAGAGAGCAACATATGATATGTGCATTTATTAAGGCAGCCAGCTCCAAATATTGGTAAAATGACAAAGGCCACTGTGTCCTAAAACAAACTGAAAGAGAAACAGATTCTTCTTAGGGGAAATCAATTAGCAAGCCCTCTATAGGATGCTTTTCTAAAGAGGCAGGATGTGTACATCCTAACAGTAAAGTATAGCTCTCAGGTCTCAGGACACTGTTTTAGATTAGGGTCCTGCAGGATTGACAGCAACCCCACAGCAGTTCTATTCTTGCCCATGAAGGAAATCCAGTGTTAAGACTGGCAATGCCTTGCTCAACTGCATAACAAACAGTGACTTAAAATAATTAAAAGTGTCATTCACAACATGATCCCAGAAAATTGATGATATTTAAAATTACACATTTAATAAGTGATATACTTTAGAAGCAAAAATCAGGACTTCTATGAGAGTGATGTAAAATTCAAAGTAAAAGAGCAAAGCATCCCATATTGGGTATTAATCGACCAATAGAGAAAAAGAGATAAAACTCAGCAGGACACCACTGAATCTTAAACATAGGTGTAATCAACGTAATAATATTTAGTAAGGATGCAGAAGTCCGTAGTATGGAAAATCAGGCTCACTGATTTGTCCTTTGATGTTGATTGAAGTTTGCATATTAAAAGATTCAGAACTAGGCCAAAATAAGGCTGCATTCCGATTTGCAAGCAAGAGGTAAAGAATAGTGGAAAACTCATGCTACATAAATAAGATGTCAAATGTTATTTGTGTGGTTCCTTAGTAGAAATGGTCAGACAGATCATGTGTCAACATTTGCATTAATGAGAGCTCCATTAGTCACAAAATTATGAAGGATGATGCTTTGGGGTCCAGATTTCAGCTTGGAGACCATGGAGAGGTCTCAGATATCTGAAAACAAAGACTTCAATATTAGAAATACAATAGGGGCACAGTCTTCATTGGGAGTGAGAAAATGTCCTTTCTTCCCATGTCCCCTTTATGAGCCATATCCATTCTGCATCACAGGAGAAGAAAGAGGCTGAGGTTTTGCTTCTTTCTTTCATTTGTGTCTGGATTTTTCTTTTAAAGTGATATGAGAATAATGTGACATGCACAATACTACTCTTGTGTCAATTTGCAAAAATCTAAGCCCCTTTCAACTCTTCCTTACCAGTCACTGGGCTAAACCTGGTATATGTTTCCTTGAAAGGTTCCACGGAAAAGTGGTCTTTTATCAAAATCAGGGTTGCATTGTTACTATACTTTATATATCGAGGCAACAGTTCTGATGATAATAATAGCTAGAATTTTAGGAGGGGCTTCTATTCAATATAAACATTCTCTATCTGTTCATTATTCAACCATGAAGGTTTGAGTCTTGAAATTAATTCAATTTCTCTGACCCACTTGCCACTTATAAACGCACCCTTCTGTGATATGATTCTTTTATAAGTATTAATTAACATTTATTTATTTATTTAGTGTGTATGTGTGTGCACATGTGCACGTGCATGTGCGTGTGCGTGTGCGTGTGCATGTGTGTGTGTGTGTGTCCATACACATGCCACACTGTGTGTCTAGAAGTCAGATAACAAACTGTGGAAGTTGCTTTTATTCTTCTGTCCTGTGAGTCTCACTCAGCAAGTGACATTACTGCTAAGCCATGTTACCAGCTACTATGATATAATTCTTGAACTCTGTGATATGAACTCTAAAACATATTTCACCCACCCCAAAAAATATGGCTCCCTTTACCTCCGTCATGTTTTCATTCTGTGACTCTTTAACTAAATTTTCAAGTAAGACGTGCAGAAATAGAAACCCACTAAGTATTTTTGCCCACTGTGCCCGAGGAACAATTCTTTCATTAATCTATTTCCTACAGCTAGTCCAGAAGAGAGAAGGTTTCTTGACTTTCAAAGAGTTAAGTATGCATTTAACTAATACCTCACTGAGCAGCATAGTTTTGCCACACAGAACACTGTCGAGTAACAGTTGTTTACCTGCTGTCTGAAGGCTTCCAGGCACAGTTTTGACCTGCAGACTTCGAGACGCAGACTAGAAGCTGTGTCTTATTTTCACTGCCCATATTTATCATCTATACCATAGACAGATATTGTCCTATGAAGCCCAAGATTGCTTCACACCAGCTATGTTGCCAAGGATGACTTTGAACTTTTGTCCCTCCCATCACCATCGAACATGTGCCTCACCATCACACCCAGTTAACCCAGTGCTAACAATTGAACCTAGGATTTCACCCATGCTCCACAAGCTCTCTACCGACTGAACTATCTCCCCATACTCCTAGCCCTAGAAAGGCTCAAAATTCAACCTCTGAAGTCCACTTTCTATACTCCATATGTAACTTGTGCTGCTACAGAATTGAACAGTCATACTCAAATTATTATAAATAAAGGACCCTGAGGACTGAAAGATGTTCCATCATCACAATTGTTTCAAAGCCAAATATAAACAACCATAATGGTCCAAGCCCTCTCCCAGAATTCCAAATGGGTAGAATTTCTCACAAAACTATTTCTATCCCCTTTATCTTTTTCTCCAAAGCTGTATACTTGTCTTCCTTTCGAAATTATAGCATCACAAATGGAAGAAGGGTGGGACAGGTACAAGGTCTGGTCCAGGCTTTTCTTTCTTCTATTGTTACATATGTTGATGGCTGTGCTTCATATTTAAGAAACCAAAATATCATATCCTTCACCCATCCCCACAGCATGGAAATTCCATTTGCAAAAGCCTTTGACAGAAAACTCTACCAATACTAACTTGATCTTTGAAATGAGTCTTGGACCATATGAAACATCTACAAAACAGACTTTAGCTTAATGATATGATGGCGCCAGGGAAATCAGAACACAGGAATGAAATCTGAAGCTTGGGATGACTTCCTCCCACAAATTTCCATCCAGATGGCAATAATCTTGGTGAGTACACCATCCCTGCAGTTTTACAAGGCCACAGACTGCTATCTCTTGGGAAGATACTCTTTGCATTGGAAGCAGAAAGATGAATGGCTGGTAATAATCTTTCTTATTAACACGTTTCACAACACCACATGATCTCCTTATCAGTAATCTGTATATTATACAGGATTCCACCCTCATGCAAGGAACCCTCCTGTTTCAAGATGACCACAGATAAATAGAAGAAAAATATTACATACAGTTGATTTATTACCAGGCAGCCCTACAATATTTAGACAACTGAAAGAAACCAGAGAAGCATTCTGTTCATGACACAGGCCAACAGAAAGGCAAAGAGTCTCTACCACAAGTGAATTTCAGTTTGCACTCTGACCTCTGTTGAAATGAGATTTGTAATGTAAATGCTAATAGATTCCTATGAGGCAACCTGAACACACTGCAATGAAAACACAAAATAACAAGCATCTTTTACTGCCTCCAGTTTAGTTTTAATTATTCCAAATCTGCCTTTTTCTGCTCCTCTGGTTCTCTGTCTACAAGGTGGGCCTCAACACAATATTCTGAAACCCATGTGCTCTTAATACAAGCTTCTTCTTCAAGAGACACTTTGTCTTGGGAGATTTATTCAAATCTGTTTTGAGCTAGATAAATATAATTATTTCCTGATACTTCTTGTTCAATCTTTATTTAAATGTTATCCAGAAACATAGATATTGGTACATTAAATATGCTAAAATCAAAAGCTGCAGGAGAATAATAACCACCACATCTTCCTCCTCCTCCTGGGTGGTACAATGCTGAACTTGGTATAATGGGTATCTAGAAACTCTACAGCCATTCCTCATACTTCAGCAATGTTAGAGACAACCCGTTGCTTTTACTTAATACCTGGCCCTATAAAGTTTTCCCCTAAACCTCCCATATATTCTCTTCCTATAACAGTAGTCCACAGTCCACAATCCACAGTTCAGAGGGCTAAGTATGTATAATTTGAAAGATCAGGAAGAGCTTGTGAAGGCATCCTGAGGGTCAAAAAGAGCATTTGAGCTTACCTCTAACATTGCATCATTTTCATAATTAATCTAAGATAAACAATGTCTTTTTGTTTGCTGCCTATTTGCAGTTTTGCAGTGAATATACCAAGAAATGTACTTCTGATGTCTTATTGAAGTGCAAGACAAAGACCTTCATACCATTCAGTGTAGGCATTGTGCTTTTCAACTGCACTGAACTACATTTTAAAAAAATCCAGTTTTAACATAAGAATGTCTTTGATGGTCTAGTAAAGTCATTGACTTTATTTACGTTTTTCTTTTGAGTACATTTTCTAAGAGTTGAGATTATAAAATAGGAAATGGACATGACACACAGTAGACATAGATACCTAGACTCCAACTTCTGTAATTAGATGCTGTTGCAAGACAAACGAGCCACTTTTCAAATAGTTTTCTTCAAAGATTGGATGAAAAGCTCTGATTAAGCCATATTAAATATTGGGGGAGTGTCATTTTGTCTAAATTAAATGAAGTGGATCTATTGTTTAGAAATGGAACTGTTCTATTACTGATGTCATTATTATTGTTTTTGTTTGTTGGTGTTGCTGTTTTTGACAAAATTATAGGTTACAATGAAACCAGACTTTGGGAAAATGTGTAGCCACAGAAGGAGGTTACCTATTTTCTAGTGCTTGAGGAATTTTACATGGGCTTGATGGTGGCTTCAGTGAATAAATTTTCATGTTGTATTATGAACTCAGTTAGCATTTGAGAGATGTGTATAATTCTGAATTTATAGTTCCAAATTAATAAGCATCACAAAATGTTATTTTAAGAAACTCATGCAAACATAATGCAGAGTATGAAAAAGTACAGAACCCACCAGTAGGATTTTAGAGAATACTCATATGAGTTTTGTTAACATGGCTTCAACTTCTATGGTACTTCAGGTGACCTCCAAGAAGCAATCTCTTAGCAAGTTTTGGTGAAATAGCAAAGAATATTCTCCACAGTGGTCTACTGGGGCCTCTTAAGAATCCCTTTCCCACTTTATAGCTGTGTGGGAACAGATTTTCCTTTATGTTTTTCAACCAGAATAATACATCCCAACAGAGTAAAAACACAGAGATGTGAAAAATCCACAAGTTTTAACACTGAAACTACAGAGCAAAGAGATCTGTGAAATAATATTTGCCAGTAATTTTTATTCATTTCATTTACAAAGTATGGTGTTGTACATGTGTTAGCAATAGTTGGTAATTGTATATTTAATTAAATTTTAAGTGTCTCAATTTTAATTTCTTATATGAGCGTAGATTGATACAAACAACTGGGAGATAAACCAGCCTCTTAAGAATTGTACAATTCTTAAAGCTGAACAAAAAGCCCAAGAGTTGATATTTGTTTCCAAATTCTGATGCTATAGGACAGCCCTTCTGCTTTCATGTCAAAGTCCTCGGGGGCGGGGGGGACAGGGGGTGTCCCTGAGTGGATTTTAATTTACAAAACCTTGAAATATTACATTTCTGAGGCAAGAGTTGAGATTTGATAAGGTACTGTATGAATTATTGTTTCTGGTTAGAGTCAGGAAGTAGTACATCCTCTGTAATCTACAATGAGATGAGAAATCATCAGTGTGGGGGTCACTGGCCATCTCTACAAAGAACGAGTGACCTAACTTTCAGACTTAGCATTAAGCTGATCTAGTGTTCTGCCCACATATGGATTGTCAGACCAAGAGGTCATGGGTAATAAAAGGACAAGGAAGATGCTGCATTACAGGTTCCAGAATACTAACCCTTCAACATTTAGCCTAAGGCTTCTACCTCCATTCAGCAAGATGTGTTTTGTGCCTTTCCTGTGGCTGCACTCAACCTCTCTTTACCTGCTAAGCTCTGTGCTTCCTACCACACAGTATAATTGTATGCATCTTCCTTGCTAGCTAGGAGACCCTGGGGAACACAATTTTGCTTACTCCTCTTTGCTTCTCTGTGCTATCACTGACCTTGGGTCTGCAATAAAGGAAAGACTAAATTGATATCCTTTTAAATGCAGTGAGTTCAGAGTGAAAAAAAAACAAATGAAAAAAGAAAAGAGGACGTGAATAATTACAATGGTAATGTAAACCATGTGACATCATGGTTTTATAATACAGACTTTCTACATTCAAAGCCAAGGTTGTGACATTGACTTTGAAAAAACTTGTGCCCTTGTCTGTAAAGTAGTAAAATTAATGATGTCTATCTCTATGTAGTTTTGGGAAATAATTGTTATAGGAATAAATAAAGCAATTTGAACAAAAGGTTGAGGGCTAAGCTTACATACAGATAAAGATGTCTAGGTAAAAAGATAAAGTCATCTGCTTCTTAGCAAAGACATAGAAACAATTGAGGGGACAGCATTTGACTGGGGTGCATTTGGTTCTAATACCCTCTTAATTATTGCTAATACTTTTACACTTGTTTGAAGATAAATCTATAGAAGTCAATATCAAGTTAACAATGAGCGGCCATCAACTCTTCATTTTACACCCAGTTAAGTTCTGATAACTTTTCTCTTGGAGTGACACATCCTGCAGCACTGAAAAGCATCATGCAGTATAAAATGTTATGCACAAATACATACCTAATGGTGGGATGAAGATACTGCAGTAGCCCAACTTCTTTCATTTTCCTGATTATAACTGTATTTGCATAATGTATGAATTCAAACATTATTGCTGTTAAATAATGCATAAATATTCTCCCATGCTAAAATATGTCTATTTCCTCTTCATAAATTCTGTTGAGTGTATCACTCAGTTGTTCTATTTAAAATGTACTTGGAGATATGCATCCATCAGAGGTATGACTGGGGATAATGTCATTGCCAGAAAGATGAGGGTACCCAGAACTGTAAATGAAATATACTTTATTAAAAGTATAATATCTTCTCTCTTTGGGTACATTACTGTCAAACTTGAAGGTTTTGTGTTTTAGAAATAGTAGATATTTCCAATATCACCTATTAAACACAAAAAGCTTGCATGTCAAATACAGATTTCCTGGCAGATCTCAAAGAAAAAGTTATTTCTTGGTTGTGTTGTTTTATTTTTCCAAGACTATATATGAATATGAACATAGTCATATACTTTAGAGATTTGTTCTCAAACACTAGAAAATACTATCTAAATTATTAGAGGAGATGATAATTGGTATGAATTCCCACTTCAACTTTGCAGCTTTAAATATTCCATTTAATGCACTCCCAATGATTATCTTATGAAAACCACAGATGCTTCTTGGTTTTCTAAACTATATGTTTAAAATAAAATGTAAGTTTATTTCTTTCTAACTGTATTGTTTCTTTTTCTTTTCCTAATAGATAATATCCTTCAAATTTTCCATTTGTTAAACACATACAAATGCATGTGCACACACACACACACATACACACACACACACACACACACACACACACACACACACACCCCTATCCATTCTGTATCTGTTCTGTGGTTTAAACTGGTATCTAATAGTTTCTCTTGTCTTAGTCTATTTGTATTTGCTGCTAATATGAAATAAAAACTAAGCAACCAAAACAAATCATATTTTTTAAATTGTGTTGAATTTTTAATTGACCATCATTATACTAAAAGATGGCTGTCCTTGTATAACTACTATAATGTGTCTCACACACATGTAATCACACACACATAGGAAGAAAGCCCATTTTCTCTGACAAATGGATTTCTGTCACTTCTATATTCCAACCTCTGCTTGTGAATGCTGATAAAACAGAGTGATGCATTCAAATGTCTAATAAAAAAGGATGTGCCTTTAAAAGAAAGCATTTTTAATCCTAAGTGTTTCATGACAAGCCGAAGATAGCCCTGAAATTCATCCATTGAACTTCCAACTATTAAACAGAAAATTCTGAAGCTGAATATACCTATTCAATAAACAAAGTATGATAGGCTATGACACTGCGTGTCTATTTTACACTAGGAGCAAACAAACAAATATTTGCTCAAAAATTCAATTTCATATAAAACAATGCTATTTATTAAGTCTTTGCCACTTTGTTATAGATTGTATGCAATGGAGACATTAGAAGCATTTGAGAATTGTGGAGCCCAGCGCTAACACTTTTGATCTACAGAGTACGAACTTTTAGCACAAAAACTTGAACCTAATTTGTTTCTGTCTCAACTACTTAATGAGCAATTTTGAGGCCCTGTGGAGTGATTGATTTAAAAAAAATCAATAAGAAACAAAGACTACTGTACATGCGGATCAGAGGACAACTTCCCTTGGTGAGATCATGGCTACAACTTGGACTTTCACGTTCTCATGCATTGCCAATTCATGGCAATAGGATATGATTTCTACAGTTAACTCTCTCTGCCTCATGCTTGTGGATCTAGATGCAAGCTTTCAGCTATTAGCTTAGTGCCATGCCTTCCTGCCTACTGTCATACTCCCCGCAATGATGGTCATGAGCCCTAACCCTCTGGATCCCTAAGCCTCAAATTAATTTTTTTCTGTATGTTGACTTGGTCATGCATGGTATTTTGGGGGAAATAGTGCCCAAAAAGAGCTAATGGGTAATAGCCTGGGCTTTTGAAACCTCAAAGCTCACCCCTAGTGACAAACCTCTTCGAAGAAATCCATACCTTCTGATCCTTCCCCTAAATAGGTCCACCAACGGGGAAACAAATATTCAACTCTATGAACCTACAGAGGCCAATCTCATTTAAACCATTACATGCATAAATGCTATAAAAAAGAGAGAAAGTTAGTTTACAAAACCCAAGAAGAGCCTACTGGTGCAAAATAGGCAAGCCTGTTAGGGGATAACTACCCATTTTCTTTTTTTTTTTTATTCGATATATTTTTATTTACATTTCAAATGATTTCCCCTTTTCTAGCCCCCCCACTGCCCGAAAGTCCCGTAAGCCCCCTTCTCTCCCCTGTCCCCCCACCCACCCCTTCCCACTTGCCCATTCTGGTTTTGCTAAATACTGCTTCACTGAGTCTTTCCAGAACAAGGGGCCACTCCTCCTTTCTTCTTGTACCTCATTTGATGTGTGGATTATGTTTTGGGTATTCCAGTTTTCTAGGTAAATATCCACTTATTAGTGAGTGCATACCATGATTCACCTTTTGAGTCTGGGTTACCTCACTTAGTATGATGTTCTCTAGCTCCATCCATTTGCCTAAGAATTTCATGAATTCATTGTTTCTAATGGCTGAATAGTACCCGAATGTGTAGATATACCACATTTTTTGCATCCACTCTTCTGTTGAGGGATACCTGGGTTCTTTCCAGCTTCTGGCAATTATAAATAGGGCTGCTATGAACATAGTAGAGCATGTATCCTTATTACATGGTGGGGAGTCCTCTGGGTATATGCCCAGGAGTGGTATAGCAGGATCTTCTGGAAGTGAGGTACCCAGTTTTCGGGGAACCGCCAGAATGATTTCCAGAGTGGTTGTACCAATTTGCAACCCCACCAGCAATGGAGGAGTGTTCCTCTTTCTCCACACCCTCTCCAACACCTGCTGTCTCCTGAATTTTTAATCTTAGCCATTCTGACTGGTGTAAGGTAAAATCTCAGGGTTGTTTTGATTTGCATTTCCCTAATGACTAATGAAGTTGAGCATTTTTTAAGATGCTTCTCCGCCATCCAAAGTTCTTCAGGTGAGAATTCTTTGTTTAACTCTGAACCCCATTTTTAATAGGGTTGTTTGGTTTTCTGGAGTCTAACTTCTTGAGTTCTTTATATATATTGGATATTAGCCCTCTATCTGATGTAGGATTGGTGAAGATCTTTTCCCAATTTGTTGGTTGCCGATTTGTCCTCTTGATGGTGTCCTTTGCCTTACAGAAACTTTGTAATTTTATGAGGTCCTATTTGTCAATTCTTGATCTTAGAGCATAAGCTATTGGTGTTCTGTTCAGAAACTTTCTCCCTGTACCGATGTCCTCAAGGGTCTTCCCCAGTTTCTTTTCTATTAGCTTCAGAGTGTCTGGCTTTATGTGGAGGTCCTTGATCCATTTGGATTTGAGCTTAGTACAAGGAGACAAGGATGGATCAATTCACATTCTTCTGCATGCTGACCTCCAGTTGAACCAGCACCATTTGTTAAAAAGGCTATCTTTTTTCCATTGGATGTTTTCAGCCTCTTTGTCGAGAATCAAGTGGCCATAGGTGTGTGGGTTCATTTCTGGATCTTCAATCCTGTTCCATTGATCCTCCTGCCTGTCACTGTACCAATATCATGCAGTTTTTAACACTATTGCTCTGTAGTATTGCTTGAGGTCTTGGATACTGATTCCCCCAGATTTTCTTTTGTTGCTGAGAATAGTTTTAGCTATCCTGGGTCTTTAGTTATTCCACATGAATTTGATAATTGCTCTTTCTAACTCTGTGAAGAATTGCGCTGGGATTTTGATGGGTATTGCATTGAATCTGTATATTGCTTTTGGCAAAATGGCCATTTTAACTATATTGATTCTACCAATCCAGAAGCATGGGAGGTTTTCCCATTTTTTGAGGTCTTCTTCCATTTCCTTCTTCAGAATCTTGAAGTTCTTACCATACAAAGAATCAACAAAACCAGGAGCTGGTTCTTTGAGAAAATCAACAAGATAGATAAACCCTTAGCCAGACTGACCAAAGGGCACAGAGAAAGTATCCAAATTCACTTAGAAATGAAAGGGGAGATATAACAACGGAAACTGAGGAAATCCAAAAAATCATCAGATCCTACTACAAGAGCCTGTACTCAACACAACTGGAGAATCTGGAGGAGATGGACAATTTCCTTGACAGATACCAAATACCAAAATTAAATCAGGACCAAATAGATCATCTAAACAGTCCCATAATGCCTAAAGAAATAGAAGGAGTCATAGAAAGTCTTCCAACCAAAAAAAGCACAGGACCAGATGGTTTCAGTGCAGAATTCTATCAGACCTTCAAAGAAGAGTTAATACCAATACTCTTCAAACTACTCCACAAAATAGAAACAGAAGGAACACTACCCAATTCCTTCTACGAAGCCACAATTACGCTGATACCAAAACCACACAAAGATCCAACAAAGAAACAGAACTTCAGACCAATTTCCCTTATGAACATCGATGCAAAAATACTCAATAAAATTCTTGCCAACCGAATCCAAGAACACATCAAAACGATCATCCACCATGATCAAGTAGGCTTTATCCCGGGAATGCAGGGTTGGTTTGATATACGGAAATCCATCAATGCAATCCACTACATAAACAAACTCAAAGAAAAAAACCACATGGTCATTTCATTGGATGCAGAAAAAGCATTTGACAAAATTCAGCATCCTTTCATGCTTAAAGTCTTGGAAAGAACAGGAATTCAAGGCCCATACCTAAACATAGTAAAAGCAATATACAGCAAACCGGTAGCCAGCATCAAACTAAATGGAGAGAAACTTGAAGCAATCCCACTAAAATCAGGGACTAGACAGGGCTGCCCCCTTTCTCCTTATTTTTCCAATATTGTACTTGAGGTACTAGCTCGGGCAATTCGACAACATAAGGAGGTCAAAGGGATACAAATTGGAAAGGAAGAAGTCAGACTATCATTATTTGCAGATGACATGATAGTCTACCTAAGTGACCCAAAAAACTCCACTACAGAGCTCCTACAGCTGATAAACAACTTCAGCAAAGTGGCAGGTTATAAAATCAACTCAAACTACCCATTTTCTAATTGGATTTGAGGCATTGAATTTGAAAGTCACTCCATGGAGGGGGAGAGGAATTCATGTCTGTTACTGTAAACCTGGTCAAAAGTCCAATCATGAGTTCTAGTCAGGAAGATGCTGCTGTTGATTTGTTACATGGATTTGGTATGTTCATCAAGGAGGCATCTAACAAACTATTTTTCTGGCCACAGAATAGTGTTAATGTCATATTTAATCAGAGAAGCTTCTTTTTTCAGTGATCAATGGTGACAAAGTACAAAGAATAAATAATTGTTGAATGCTCAGCCATAAATAGGACATCTGTATTACCCTATGCCTGCCTTAGAAACATCATGGAAGAAGGGTGGAAAGAATGTATTGTTTATAAGAATTTGCTACAGATAAACCACCAGAATATAGCTGACCTAGTCTGATCTTAGGAGCTCAGTAGGGTCAGTGATCTGGTTAGTATTTGGGTAAACTGTGACCCAAATTATGAATATCTTATTCCAGTAACTCATTCTTTCTCAGTATTAAAGTGAACAATGAAAAAGTTGAGAAGCTTCTCAATCAAGAAAATGGGAAGAAACAATCATAACAAATTTACCTTCCAGGGCTTCCAAAGGGCTGTTTATGGTCCTGGATGAGAAACAGAAGCAGATGTACCTCTCGCCTCAGCTATACCTGACAGCTCCCAAAGCTTATGTTAGCGAAATAACCCTGAGTTTGGAAGTCCAATGTTTTGCTTTTATCAATTATAAAAACCTGAGTATCAATTCTTTAGTTAAGGGACATCTGAGTTGTTTCCAGTTTCTAGATAATACAATTAAAGATGCTATGAGCACAGCTGAGCAACTGTTCCTGTGAGATGGTGGAGCATCTTTTTGGTATATGCCCAAGAGTGATATAGCTTCATCTTGAGGTAGAACTATTCCCAATTCTCTGAGAATCCTCCAGATTTACTTGCAAAGTGGTTGTAGCAGGTTGCACTCCCACCAGCAATGAAGGACTATTCCCCTTCCTCCATATCCTCACCAGAATGTGCTGTCACTTGAGTTTTTGATCTTAGTTATTCTGATAGATGTAAAATGGAATCTCAGTCATTCTAATTTGCATCTCCCTTATGACTAAGGATGTTGAACATTTAAGTGCTTCTCAGCTATTTGAGATTCCTCTGTTGAGAATCCTCTGATTATCTGTTTAGCTCGGTATGTCATTTTTTAATTGGGTTATTTGTGTTGTTGAAGTTTAATTTCTTAAGTTCTTTTTATATTTTGGATATTAGCCCTCTCTCAAATGTAGGATTGGTGAAGGTATTTCCCCATTCTGTAAGCTGCCCTTTTGTCCTATTTTTTTTTTTTACTTTTTTTTTTATTCGATATAATTTATTTACATTTCAAATGATTTCCCCTTTTCTAGCCCCCCCACTCCCCGAAAGTCCCGCAAGCCCCCTTCTCTTCCCCTGTCCTCCCACCCACCCCTTCCCACTTCCCCGTTCTGGTTTTGCTGAATACTGTTTCACTGAGTCTTTCCAGAACCAGGGGCCACTCCTCCTTTCTTCTTGTACCTCATTTGATGTGTGGATTATGTTTTGGGTATTCCAGTTTTCTAGGTTAATATCCACTTATTAGTGAGTGCATACCATGATTCACCTTTTGAGTCTGGGTTACCTCACTTAGTATGATATTCTCTAGCTCCATCCATTTGCCTAAGAATTTCATGAATTCATTGTTTCTAATGGCTGAATAGTACTCCATTGTGTAGATATACCACATTTTTTGCATCCACTCTTCTGTTGAGGGATACCTGGGTTCTTTCCAGCATCTGGCAATTACAAATAGGGCTGCTATGAACATAGTAGAACATGTATCCTTATTACATGGTGGGGAGTCTTCTGGGTATATGCCCAGGAGTGGTATAGCAGGATCTTCTGGAAGTAAGGTGCCCAGTTTTCGGAGGAACCGCCAGAGTGATTTCCAGAGTGGTTGTACCAATTTGCAACCCCACCAGCAGTGGAGGAGTGTTCCTCTTTCTCCACACCCTCTCCAACACCTGCTGTCTCCTGAATTTTTAATCTTAGCCATTCTGACTGGTGTAAGATGAAATCTTAGGGTTGTTTTGATTTGCATTTCCCTAATGACTAATGAAGTTGAGCATTTTTTAAGATGCTTCTCCGCCATCCGAAGTTCTTCAGGTGAGAATTCTTTGTTTAACTCTGTACCCCATTTTTTAATAGGGTTGTTTGGAAACAAAAGGAAATCTGGGGGAATCAGTATCCCTGACCTCAAGCAATACTACAGAGCAATAGTGTTAAAAACTACATGGTATTGGTACAGTGACAGGCAGGAGGATCAATGCAACAGGATTGAAGATCCAGAAATGAACCCACACACCTATGGCCACTTGATCCTCGACAAAGAGGCTGAAAACATCCAATGGAAAAAAGATAGCCTTTTCAACAAATGGTGCTGGTCAACTGGAGGTCAGCATGCAGAAGAATGCGAATTGATCCATCCTTGTCTCCTTGTACTAAGCTCAAATCCAAATGGATCAAGGACCTCCACATAAAGCCAGACACTCTGAAGCTAATAGAAAAAAAACTGGGGAAGACCCTTGAGGACATCGGTACAGGGAGAAAGTTTCTGAACAGAACACCAATAGCGTATGCTCTAAGAGCAAGAATTGACAAATGGGACCTCATAAAATTACAAAGTTTCTGTAAGGCAAAGGACACCATCAAGAGGACAAATCGGCAACCAACAAATTGGGAAAAGATCTTCACCAATCCTACATCAGATAGAGGGCTAATATCCAATATATATAAAGAACTCAAGAAGTTAGACTCCAGAAAACCAAACAACCCCATTTTGTCCTATTAACAGTGACCTTTACTTTCCAAAAGCTTTCAATTTCATGAGGTTGCCAAGGATGGACCTTGTCTTAGAGAGAGGTTCTGAGAGAAGGGGTATCTGGGTGATGCAAAGTCAGATTGTGGGTCCAAGCTGATGATGGCCTATGTTCTCCTGGTAACATCTTTCCAGCCTGATTTTCTTTCTGTTCTGCTTTCTTTCTCTCTCTCTCTGATCTACCTCTCTTGAGATCTCCAGAAAGCGCTCTCTCTCTCTCTCTCTCTCTCTCTCTCTCTCTCTCTCTCTCTCTCTCTCTCTCTCTCTCTCTCTCTCTCTCTCCTGCTCAAGGGATTTCTTTAAGCAGTTCTCTCTTGATATTCTAAAATATTCACTGGATAATTCATCCAGAGATCATCAAAACTTTTATTTTACAGTTATGAACTTCAGATTTCCTTTTGATTATCTCAAGAATCAGCATCTGATAACCCTATCTCCTTAATTCTTAGGAGACAGCAAGGATTTTCTTTTAACATTGCAAAAGAATTCAGAGATATGTCTGCCTCTGTTAAGCACAGACAGTAAGCAATCTGGGTGGGACCCTGTCTAGAAATTCTCATTTCTAGCAGACCTGGGACTGGATTCCTTTATTCCAGCACTGACCTTGAACTCAGGAATATGCCTACATTTGTATCTGCCTGTCTTTGTATCTTTCTCATGAGTTGGATTTTTTTTCTTTTTTTTTATTCGATATATTTTTTATTTACATTTCAAATGATTTCCCCTTTTCTAGCCCCCCACTCCCCGAAAGTCCCGCAAGCCCCCGTCTTTGTATCTTTCTCATGAGTTGGATTTTTTTTCTTTTTTTTTATTCGATATATTTTTTATTTACATTTCAAATGATTTCCCCTTTTCTAGCCCCCCACTCCCCGAAAGTCCCGCAAGCCCCCTTCTGTCCCCCTGTCCTCCCACCCACCCCTTCCCACTTCCCCTTTCTGGTTTTGCCAAATACTGCTGAGTCTTTCCAGAACAAGGGGCCACTCTTCCTTTCTTCTTGTACCTCATTTGATGTGTGGATTATGTTTTGGGTATTCCAGTTTTCTAGGTTAATATCCACTTATTAGTGAGTGCATACCATGATTCACGTTTTGAGTCTGGGTTACCTCACTTAGTATGATGTTCTCTAGTTCCATCCATTTGCCTAAGAATTTCATGAATTCATTGTTTCTAATGACTGAATAGTACTCCATTGTGTAGATATACCAATTTTTTGCATCCACTCTTCTGTTGAGGGATACCTGGGTTCTTTCCAGCATCTGGCAATTATAAATAGGGCTGCTATGAACATAGTAGAGCATGTAATCTTATTACATGGTGGGGAATCCTCTGGGTATATGCCCAGGAGTGGTATAGCAGGATCTTTTGGAAGTGAGGTGCCCAGTTTTTGGAGGAACTGCCAGACTGATTTCCAGAGTGGTTGTCCCAATTTGCAACCCCACCAGCAGTGGAGGAGTGTTCCTCTTTCTCCACACCCTCTCCAACACCTGCTGTCTCCTGAATTTTTAATCTTAGCCATTCTGACTGGTGTAAGGTGAAATCTCAGGGTTGTTTTGATTTGCATTTCCCTAATGACTAATGAAGTTGAGCATTTTTTAAGATGCTTCTCCGCCATCTGAAGTTCTTCAGGTGAGAATTCTTTGTTTAACTCTGTACCCTATTTTTTTAATAGGGTTGTTTGGTTTTCTGGAGTCTAACTTCTTGAGTTCTTTATATATATTGGATATTAGCCTTTTGTCGGATATAGGATTGGTGAAGATCTTTTCCCAATTTGTTGGTTGCCAATTTGTCCTCTTGATGGTGTCCTTTGCCTTACAGAAACTTTGTAATTTTATGAGGTCCCATTTGTCAATTCTTGATCTTATGAGTTGGATTATTAATGCCTTTGTTCCTTTAGATTTCTCAAGCCCCTTATACAAATCATATTGCTTCCTTATATTTTTGCATAGTTGAGAAACTATATATTTTTGAATTCATGTTTTTAGAGTTCTTTTCCACAGCTTGAAGGCTATCCTGAAGATCCTGGCATTTAATATTTAGCTGGGACATTAGCCACACCTTCCCCTCCTGGACTTGTGCTGTCTGATTATCATGGAATCATTAATGTTAAGAGGAAGGACATTTTTTAAAGGAGGAATGTAAAATATGTACATTACCTATTATACAAATAAACCTTATGTCCATGGCAACCATTGTCCCTCTTTGGAGACCCACATCTGCTGGCCCTCTCCCAGAGGCAGGAACCATTCATTTCTGTCCCCATCAAGGCCATGCCATAAATGGCATAAGGCCCAATTTATTAATTGTTGATCTTAGTGCCAGAGTGGTTGGTGTTCTGTTCAGGAAGTTGTCTTCTATGCCAATTTGTTCAAAGCTTTCCCTCACTTTCTCTTCTATTAGATTTAGTGTATCTGGTTTTATGTTGAGGTCTTTGATCCACTTGGATTTTAGTTTTGTGCAGGATGATAAATATGAACCTATTTGCATTCTTCTATAGACTCCCAGTTCAACCAGCATCATTTATTGAAGATGCTTTCTTTTTTCCATTGTAGGGCTTTGGCTTCTTTGCCAAACCTCAAGTGTCTGTAATATGTGGCTTTATTTCAGGGTCTTTGATTCTATTACATTGATCAACCTGTCTATTTTTATGCCAACCAATGATTGGCCCAACTTGAGACCCAACCCCAAGGTAGAGAGCCAACCCCAGACACTATTAGTGATACTCTGCTGTGCTTGTAGACAGAAGCTTAGTACAACTTTTATCTGAGAGTCTTCATCTAGCAACTGAAGGAAAGAGTTCCAAAGACTCATAGCCAAACATTGGGCAGAGTTGAGGGAGTCTTGTAGAAAACTCAGGGGAAGGATTGAAGGAGTTGAAGGAGTGAAAGACACTACAAGAAGACCTATAGATCCAACTGACCTGGGTTCATAGGGGCTCATAGAGACTGAAACACCAACCAAAAATCATGCCTGGACTGGATCGAGGCCTCCTACACATACGTAGCAGATGTGGAGTTTGGTCTTCAAGTAAGTCCTCCAACAATTGGAGAGGGGGACATCTTTGACTCAGACTCTATTTCCTGCCTCTGGATCTCTTTCCCCCTAGTTAGGCTGCTTTGTCTGGCCTCAGTAGGAGAAGATGTGCTTAGTCCTAATGAGACTTGATGTGCCATGGTGGGTTGGTACCTTCTCAGAGAAGGAGAGGGAGAAATGGAAGAATAGGGGGTAAGAGCAGTTGGACTGGGAGAAGAGGAGGGAAGGGCCTGTAAGCAGAATGTAAAGTGAGTAAATGAATTAATTAATAATAAAAAATAAAAATGTGACACAACAAACTTAAAGGCATAAGACTCTAATATAGTACTTGTTTTTTAAGGAAGCAAGTTAAACATTATAAATAAATAGGAAAATGCTATTCTACCTGGGAGAATGTGGTAGCTCCACTGGGAAGCTTTGCAACTTTTAATGGACTTTCTAAGTTAAATATTAACCAAACCTAAAAAGTATTCTGTATACTTTCCACATGCATTCAATTTAGTGTCTTTTTTCCATATCTAAACATATCATCAACCAAAAGAGGTAATTGATGCAATAATACAATATACATATAACAATATAATGATAAAATTAATATTTATGCACAATAATATGCTATGAAGCAATACATGCAAAATATAATGCTATATTATATATAATATGACAATATAATAATCTTGTTTAAGGACATGAAATTTCCTAAAGTATCATAATAGTGCACCCATTGTGTGTGGTCTGTTGACTGCAAAGGAGCATGTGAGGTCTACAGATTATACAGGGTGTTGGTATTGCATGCTTGCACTACCAAGGATTCCTGACTCCCAGGTCTTGTAAAGGTCAAAACTACCTTGACATCCTCTCTGTTTGTATCATCTCTCTGCTGGCTCCAGATGCAGGTCCCAGCTCCAGCTCTAGTTCATGTAGGCAGTTTCTCTAAGGCTGAAACAAAGGAGTGTTTAATCATCAAATGTATTAACTAATTGGTGAAGCCTATTATAAAAAAATCTCCCTAATTACTCTGTGGTGTCAAGAAAGAGGCCTGTCAAGAGAGTATCCGTGCTACAACTGTGACAGCAAAAAGCAACACTTGGAAGTCTTCCTCCCCTGGGCTTTTTCTTTGATTTCTGCCTTTAATTCTGATAAGAAGTGACAGTAGTTGGATAAAACAATCAAAACTTGAGTTGAAGAGCTTATAAACCTTCTGACACTTCAATAAACCAAAAGCCGATATGAAACCAGAAAAGCAGTTTTATTTTAGCATTGGCTAGCCACACATGGCAGACAAGACATCCATCTGCAGAGCTCTGAGCTATCTCCTTGATATAATATTTTACTAACATTCATTTCACATCTTTTAAATAAGAAATAAATGCTAAATTCTACCAAGAGAAATAAAATCTTTTATAATCTTTGAGACAGTTGTTGCCATCCCTCAGGAGAGCATTACGCCTGCTGCTAAATGTCTACAAATCAATATTTAATATTTTGAAACATGAAGTCTTAATTATCTATCTCCGCTTTAAGCGTGAAACCCGCACGGAGTGAAAATAAAACCATTTGTTGGCTGATGGATTGATTGCCACTTATTAGCACTTTTTTGATCTGTGGGTCAGATTACAGAGTCTCGTTCTGAGCACGTACTAAACCTCCTTGCTGGTGCTTTGATGTATGAACGAAAATGGAGTGTGGTAACTTGGGGCCTTGGGATGATTCTTCCCACTTTGGTTCACTGGGCTAACACCAACAAATTAAAGAAGAAAGACAAAACAATCTTCAAGTCATAACTGCTGTTGATAACACTAGATATACTTTTCACTCCCTGGTTCAGTAACAACAAATTCTAATGCCCTCTCTACAAACTGCAAGAGAAAATAAAATTGTGTGCACTACTCTCTGCTGATGAAGAAAGGACACTTGTGTGGCTTGTATAATATTACAAATGATATTATACAATTTTGTAATATTTGTATAATATTACAAATGCCCCCATTAACAGGGAGGCTCTCACATGATTTTCTGTGGACCTGTAACTTTCTTGCACTAAGTCTGGTGCGTTGACCACAAAAACAACTGTGCAGGGGTCTCCGGCCTCGAAGAGTCAAGCTTTTGCAGCTTGATAGGCAATGATCTGGTCCCTTGATATTGTTTGCTTTTCTGGGTGTGCTCATTCAGAGCATGGGTGGGAAACTCCTGGGATTGAGTATGTAGATAAGTCAGAAAATGATGAGTCTGTAATGAAGAATCTGTGCATGCGACTGAATTTGAAAATAAATGTGTAGGCTTAATCAAGGCAAGGCTGTGGGGGAAAATCACCCTGGATTATTGCACCCTCCATCCAAAAACAAGTGTCCTTAGAAAAGATATACGGAGTAGAGATGCCCAAGAAGACAGAAGTGCTCCCCAGAGACTTCACAACAAATGTGACCCAGATGACAGTTTGACTTGGGCTTCTGGCCCCGGGAATAGTTAGAGAATACATTATTATTGTAAGCCAGGAAGTCTGTAACTGTCTTTATGGAAATGCCAGGTTACCAAAGCAGATAGAAGAAATAGAAGTGTCACAGAAGGTGATCAAGTCAGGCATACTGGGAGAAGTCAGCTGTGAGGATTGGTCCAACCTGAGCTCATGTGCTTAAAATAGAAAGAGTGTTTAAAGACTTTCTTCTTTTTTGCTTTCATTTCTTTCTACTATTAGCATTTTGAGGTTATTTATACAACTAGATATACTATGTGTCTGCAACCATGGTCCAATATATAGCTGGGGTAGTCTAGGATTAGCATATCAACTCTGGCATTTAGCCTTGACCATCACTAAGAACCGTCACCTGGGCAGGTTAGTTGTGAGATTAGACATCCTTGTAAGGAGTAGGCAAATGGATCAATGGGAAAATTGCTTTTTGTAAAGCCCAACAATCTGAGTTCCTTACCAGAACACGCATGGCAGAGAAAAAGAATGGACTCCCTCGAGTTATCCTCTTATGTACATGTGCACACACAAACATGTACAGGCATAAGCTCACACATATGCACAGACACATACACACACACTCACACACACACACACAGAGAGAGAGAGAGAGAGAGAGAGAGAGAGAGAGAGAGGACCACATGCACACAAACAAATGAATAAACAAATAAATAAATGTAATTGAATATTGTTAATGTTGGTAAAGCATTTCATATGGTCCCTAGAACATCTCTGCTGCTCAATATACTGGAAATTAGTACTTCATTGTGTGTTTTGACTTAAAAAAAAAAACAGCATACACAATTCCTGACACAAAAGAGCACACAATAAATGGTGCTACTGCTTTGTCTTTAAATAGAGATTTTCTATAGCATGTCCATCATTCTAAACTGGCAGTAGTGGGCATACACATGTGGAAGTTTTCTTAGCACTAAAATCAAAAGTCCTAAATTCTAATGGTCAATCAGTTCTTCTTGATCAGGTCCAGGCTCAGCACACTGTTTCATTTTCATGCTGCCTCCTGTTTACCCTACCCTAGTAGTTCACAGAACCCAGAGACCATTTCCATTCCAGAGAGACGCTACCTACCTTTCCTCTACATTTATATCCATGAAAGACTTCTCCCCCATTCCCACGTAAATCTTAAACATTCTTCAGGCCTCATCTGAAATGCCCCCCTTCTGGAAGAAGAAATATTTGACCTCTACCCAACTCCATCTCAGGAAATATATTTTTTTCATTTCATGTCTTTTACTTTATGATTACATTTTTACTACTGAGTTTGTATGATAAACTTGATTTTCTCCCCCAACAGGCTATTTAGCAAAGTAATATTAAGAAATGAAAACAATGTATTTTTCATGTTAGTTTCATTATGAGCTGGAAATTATTCCATGGCTACCTTAAGAACAGTCAAGTCTCCTTCATGTCTCAGCTGGTGCCCTGAGCAGACCTTGGATGCTAGTTCTGCACCCAGTCCAACAATGCACAGAAGAAGCTCTACTTTCAGGTGCTCTAACATGCCCAGGATCACAGGATCTCAGGAGCTTTGCTATACCAGGATTTCAGGATCCCAGAGGGAGCTTCACTCCAAGGAGTTCCAACTCACCCAGGATCTCAGCAATCTATAGATTCAATCCAATCCCCATCATAATTCCAATTCAATTCTTCATAGAGTTAGAAAGAGTAGTTTGCAAATTCATTTGGAATAACAAAAACAAACAGGATAGTGAAAACTATTCTCAACAATAAAAGAACTTCTGGGGGAATCACTATCTCTGACCTCAAGCTATGCTACAGAGCAATAGGGAAAAAAAACTGTATAGTATTGGTACAGAGACAGGCACGAAGATCAATAGAATAGAATTGAAGACCCAGAAATGAACCCACATACCTATGGTCACTTGATATTTGACAAAGGAGCTAAAATCATCCAGTGGAAAAAAAGACAGCATTTTCAACAAATGCTGGTGGTTCAACTGGAGGTCAGCATGTAGAATACAAATTGATCCATTCTTATCTCCCTGTACAGAGCTCAAGTCCAAGTGAATCAAGGACGTCCATATAAAATAAGACTGAAACTAATAGAAGAGAAAATGGGGAAGAGCCTCAAAGACATGGACACAGTGGAAAAGTTCCTGAACACAACACTAATGGCTTATGTTCTAAGATCAAGAAGCGACAAATGGAACCTCATAATTGCAAAGCTGCTGGAAGGCAAAGGACACTGACAATGTGACAAACCAGCAACCAACAGAAAAGATCTTTACCAATCCTACATCTGATAGAGGACTACTATCCAATTTATTCAAAGAACTCAGAAGTTAGACTCCAGAGAAACAAATAACCCTATTAAAAGATGGAGTGCAATTTTATGAGGTCCCATTTGTCAATTCTTGATCTTAGAGCATAAGCTATTGGTTTTGTGTTCAGGAACTTTCCCCCTGTACCGATGTCCACAAGGGTCTTCCCAGTTTCTTTTCTATTAGTTTCAGACCTCATAAAATCATAAAGTTTCTGTAAGGCAAAGGACACCATCAAAAGGGCAAATCGGCAACCAACAAATTGGGAAAAGATCTTCACCAACCCTACATCCAACAGAGGGCTAATATCCAATATATACAATGAACTCAAGAAGTTAGACCCCAGAAAACCAAATAACCCTATTAAAAATGGGGTACAGAGCTAAACAAAGAATTTTCACCCAAAGAACTTTGAATGGCTGAGAAGCATCTTAAAAAATGCTCAGCATCATTAGTCATTAGGGAAATGCAAATCACAACTACCCTAAGATTTCACCTTACACAAGTCAGAATGGCTAAGATTAAAAACTCAGGAGACAGCAGGTGTTGGCGAGGATGTGGAGAAAGAGGAACACGCCTCCACTGCTGATGGGGTTGCAAATTGGTACAACCACTCTGGAAATCAGTCTGGCAGTTCCTCAGAAAACTGGGCACATCACCTCCAGAGGATCTTGTTATACTACTCCTGAGCATATACCCAGAGGATTCCCCAGCATGTAATAAGAATACTTGCTCCACTATGTTCATAGCAGTCCTATTTATAATAGCCAGAACCTGGAAAGAACCCAGGTATCCTTCAACGGAGAAATGGATACAAAAAATGTGGTATATATACACCATGGAGTACTATTCAGCCATTAGAAACAGTGAATTCATGAAATTCTTAGACAAATGCATAGAGCTGGAGAACATCATACTAAGTGAGGTAACCCAGTCTCAAAAGATCAATCATGGTATGCACTAAATAATAAGTGGATATTAGTCTAGAAAATTGGAATACCCAAAACATAATCCACACATCAATTGATGTCCAAGAAGAACAGAGGAGTGACCCCTGATTATGGGAAGACTCAGTGTAGCACAGTATAGGGCAATACCAGAACAGGGAAGTGGGGAGGGGGAGATGGGGGAATAGAGGGAGGAAAGAGGGCTTATGGGACCTTCGGGGAGTGGGAAGCCAGAAAAGGGGAAATCATTTGAAATGTAAATAAAAATATATCTAATAAAAAAATTTTAAAAAAAGATGGAGTGCAGAGCTAAATAAAAAAATTCAACTGAAGAATATCAAATGTCTGAGAAGCACCTAAAGAAATGTTCAACATCCTTAGTTATCAGGGAATAGAAATCAAAACAACCCTGAGATTCCACCTCATGCCAGTCAGAATGCGTAAGATCAAGGCCTCAGGTGACAGCAGATGCTGGCAAGGACGTGGAGAAAGAGGAACACTCCTCCATTTTTGGCAGGATTACAAGCTGGTACAACCACTCTGGAAATCAGTTTGGCGGTTGCTCAGAAAATTGGACACAGTGCTACCTGAGGACCCAGATATACCACTCCTGGGCATATACCCAAAAATTGCTCCAACATATAACAAGGACACATGCTCCATTATGTTCATAGCAGCCTTATTTATAATAGCCAGAAGCTGGAAAGAACCCAGATGTCCTTCAACAGAGGAATGGATACAGAAAATGTGGTACATTTACCCAATGGAGTACTACTTAGATATTTAAAACAATGACTTCATAAAATTCTTAGGCAAATAGATGGAACTAGAAAATATCATCCTGAGTGAGGTAAACCAATCACAAAAGAGCACTCACCTGATATGCACTCACTGACAGGTGGATATTAGCCCAAAAGCTCGAAATACCCAAGATCCAATTCACAGACCACATGAAGCTCAAAAAGAAGGAAGACCAAAGCAAGTATGGGTGCTTCCGTTTTTCTTAGAAGGGGGAACAAAATACTCACAGGAAGAAATACAGCGACATACTGTAGAGCAGAGACTGAAAGAAAGACCATCTAGTGACTGCCCTACCTGGGGATCCATCCCATATACAGTCACCAAACACAGACACTATTGTGGATGCCAAGAAGTACATGCAGACAGGAGCCTGATAAAGCTGTCTCCTAAGAGGCTTTGCCAGAGCCTGACAAATACAGAGATGGATGCTCGTACCCAACCATTGGACTGAGCATGGAACCCTCAATGGAGGAGTTAGAGTAAGATCTGAAGTAGCTGAAGGGGTTTCCAATCCCATAGGAAGAACAATATCATCAACCAACCACACACCCCAGAGCTCCCAGGGTCTAAACCACCAACTAAGGAGTACACATGGAGGGACCCATGGCTCCAGCCACATATGTAGCAGAGGATGGCCTTGTCTGGCATCAATGGAAGAAAATACTCTTGGTCCTGTTAAGGCTTGGTGTCCCAGTGTAAGGAAATGTGAGGGTGGAGAGGTAGGAGTAGGTGGGTGGGTGGATGTACACCCTCATATATTCGGGGGGAGTGTGGATGGGCTAGGGGTTTCCAGGGAGAAAACTGTGAAGGGGGATAACATTTGAAATGTAAATAAAGAAGATACCCAATAAGAGAATAACAACAAATAAAACAAAACACAAACAAACAAACAAACAAAAAAACAGTCAAGTCTGAGGGACCTAGGTAAAGGGTTCTTTTTCATTAGTGTAGGAAAAAATGCCCTTCCTTATGCCTTGTTCTTTTATGGTGAATAAAGAACACCATTAAAGGGCTTGGTGAACAAGTTAACATGGGGGTTAGGAAAGGAGAGTTTATGTACAGATAATAGAAAATTAAAAAAAAATTAACTTTTCTGTCTCAATAAATTGTGGAAAAGGAAAAAGGATGGGGAGAGCCAGGCAATTCTGTGGGTTGTAGCTCAGTGTTCTGCACTGAGAGCCAGGTTTGCTGGCTAAAGCTGTCATAATATATCAGCGTCAAGACGCTGAATCAACACTAATATATTTCTTCACAGTTCTGAAGACTGGAAATCCGAGATCAAAATATAAGTAGTTGTTATTCCTTCTGAGGCTCTTGTCTCTGGCTTGCAGATATTTACCTGCCTCCTTGGTCCATTTGTACCAGTTATAGGGTCTATTTGTGTGTCCATGTTTCCCTATATTACATGGACATCACTCCAATTGGATCAAACCCCAACGTAGAACAGGATATCACCTCAGTTACCTCAATAAAGTCTCCCTTTGTAGTCACATTCTGTGGCTCTAGAAAAAAAAAGAAAGTCGATATATGATTTTTAGCAGCCTTCCAGTCCATAACTGCACCCAGGGACAGATCAGGTACTCCAGCTCTCTCCCCATGACCACATCCAAAGACAGCTTGACTTCCAGGAGGTCTATCATAACCAGGCTTGAAAGTGAGACACCCTCACCCTTGGCCTAACTGAGACCACCATTTGGCTCATCTGAGGCAGGACCTATCTCCCCTGCTGGAGATTTATCTTCCTTCCAGCCTGCAACTCTTACCAGGGCAGATTTGGAAGCCTAGACCTCCTCCCACACCCAGAGACAGCCTGACTTGAGGAGGTCCATCAAAATGAAGTTCACAGGAAGGACAGGCTCCAGTCAAAGATAACAAGGCCAGTTAACACCACAGATAATCAGATATCAAGAGGCAAGTTCAAGAATATAAGCAACAGAAACCAATGTCACTTGGCATCATCAGAACCCAGTTTTCCCACCACAGCATGCCCTGGGTACCATGACACACTTGAAAAGCAAGATTCTGACCTAAATTCCTATCTCATAAACATTATAGAGGACTTTAAGGAGGACATAAATAACTTCCATGAAGAAATACAGGAGAACACAGGTAAACAAGTAGAAGCTCTTAAAGAGGAAACACATAAATCCCTTAAAGAAATAAAGGAGAACACAATAAAACAGGTAAAGGAATTGAAAAAATGGCCAGTGTCTAAAAATGGAAATAGAAACAGTAAATAAATGACAAAGGAGGCAACTCTGGAGATGGAAAACCTAGGAACAGGATCAGAAGTTACAGATGCAAACATCATGAACAGAATACAAAAGATTGAAGAGAATCTCAGGCATAGAAGATACCATAGAAGATATTGGCAGAAGAGGCAGAAAATTCAAAGTGCAAATAAATTCTGATCCAAAACATCCAGGAAGTTCAGGACACAATGGAAAAAAAAAAAAAACCCAAACGTAAGAATAATAGGAAGACAGTAAAGAGTCTCTATTCATAGGGCCAGAAAATATCTTCAACAAAATCATAGAAGAAAACTTCCCTAACCTGAAGAGAGATGGCCATAAATGTACAAGTAGCCTACAGAACACCAAATAGAGTCAATCAGAAATTTGTCCCATCACATAATAATCTAAACATCAAATATACAGGAAAAAAGAATATTAAATGAAGAGGGAAAAGGTCAAGTAACATATGAAGGCAGACTTATCAGAATTACACCAGATTTCTCAACAGAGACTCTAAAAGCCAGAAAATCTTGGACAGCTGTCATACAGACCATAAAAGAACACAAATGCCAGCCCAGACTACTGTACCCTATAAAACTCTCAATCACCATAGATGAAGAAACCAAGATAGTCCATGCCAAAACCAAATTTAAACAATATCTTTCCATTAATCCAGTCTTATGGCAGATAATAGAAGGAAAACTCAAACACAGGGAGGGAAACTACACCCAAAGAAAACCAAGAAATTAATCATCTCACAACAAACACAAAAGAAGAGAAGCACACAAACATAATACCACTTCTAACAAGAAAAATAACAGGAACCAACATTGGTATTTAATATCTCTCAACAATAATAGATTTAATTCTCCAATAAAGACATACAAGCCAACACACTAGATATATAAACAGGACCTAGCATTTTGCTGGATACAAAAAAAACATACCTCAATAACAAAAACAGGCACTACCTCAGAGTAAAAGGCTGGAAAAATTTTCCAAGCAAATGGTCCCTAGAAACAAGCTGGAGTAGCCATTCTAATATCCAATAAAATAGTCTTTCAACCTAAAGTTATCAAAAGAGATGGAGAAGGACACTTCATACACATCAAAGGAAAAATATACGAAGATGAACTCTCTATTCAGAACAACTACATCCCAAATTCAAAGACGCCCACATTTGTAAAAGAAAAGCTTAAAGTACATATTAAACCTTACATAATAATAGTGGGAGACTTCAACACCCCACTCTCATCAATGGGCAGATCAAGGAAAGAAAAACTAAAAAGAGACACAGTGAATCTAACAGAAGTTATGGATCAAAATAGATTTAATAGATAAGTACAGAATTTTTTGATATTTTTATTTTCTATATTTCTTTGTTTACATTCCAAATGATTTGGCGGAAGGGGAGAAGCCCCGCGGCCATATTTGCTGCCTGCCCTGACAGAAAAGGATCACTAGGTACTGTATCACCCTGAGCTTTAGATTTCTGGTGGTGCAAACCTCCAGGGGTCTGCCTGTACTCAGGAACTGAGCACATAGGCGGGTTTTGTCTGCCAGCCCGCCAGGCTTGGGGGCCATGTGCTGCCCAGGGAGCTGTGGAAGGAGAGAAGCCCCACAGCCATATTTGCTGCCTGCCGGGACAGAAAAGGGTCACTAGGTACTGTACTACCCTGAGCTTTAGATTTGTGGTGGTGCAAACCGCCAGGGGTCTGCTTGCACTTAGGAACTGAGCACATAGGCGGGTTTGTCTGACAGCCTGCCTGGCTCGGAGCCCGTGTGCTGCCCAGGGAGCTGTGGAAGGGGAGAAGCCCCGAGACCATATTTGCTGCCTGCCAGGACAGAAAAGGATCACTAGGTACTGTACCACCCTGAGCTTTAGATTTCTGGTGGTGCAAACCGCCAGGGGTCTGCCTGCACTCAGGAACCAAGCACAAAGGTGGTTCATCTGCAAGCCAGTCCATCGCAGAACCTGTGTCCTATGTGAGAATCAACAGAGGGAGTGACCCCCACCACAACATCTTCGCTCCATAATAGAGCAGACAGAGAACACCTGGTTGGCCTTGACAACCTAAGTATAACATTGCTTGAGGCAAGACTGAGAAGGGCTCCAAAGGCACAAAAGAGGAAGGCAGCATATCAGCAATTTGTGCCAGAAGAAACCCAGTCATCCAATGTTGCAGAGATAACCTTAAAGATCCACAGTAGGTTGAAGCACCAGCCAGTGACAATAAGACCATCTAACACCTGGGAGAACCAGATGGCTAAAGGCAAACGTAGGAACATTTCTAACAGAAACCAAGGCATTATGGCAGCATCTGAACCCAATTCTCCAACATTAACAAGTCCTGGATAACCCAACACACCAGAAAAACAAAATTTGGATTTAAAATCACTGGTCATGATGCTGGTACAGGAACACATGAAGGACATACTTAAAGAAATTCAGGAGAAAATGGATCAAAAATTAGAAGCCCTTACAAGGGAAACACAAAAATCATTGAAAGAAATTCAGGAGAATACAAAGGCCAATAAGGAGGAAAAGGAAAAATCACTTAAAGAAATACAGGAGAACCTTGATCAACAGGCAGAAGTCATGAAAGAGGAAACACAAAAATCGCTTAAAGAATTAGAGGAAAACACAAACAAGCAAATGACAGAACTGAGCAAAAACTTCCAGGATCTAAAAACAGAAGTAGAAACAACTAAGAAAGCACAAAGGGAGACAACTTTGAAGATAGAAAACCTTGGGAAGAAATCAGGGACCATAGACGCAAATATCAACAACAGAATACAAGAGATAGAAGAAAGAATCTCAGATGCCGAAGATACCATAGAGACCATGGACTCAACAGTTAAAGAAAATGCAAAATGCAAAAAGCTTGTAACCCAAAACATCCAGGAAATCCAGGACACAATGAGAAAGCCAAACCTAAGGATTATAGGCATAGATGAGAGTGAAGATTTACAACTTAAAGGGCCAGCAAATATCTTCAACAAAATTATGGGAGAAAACTTCCCTAACCTAAAAGAGAGATGCCCATGAATATACAAGAAGTCTACAGAACTCCAAACAGACTGGACCAGAACAGAAACACCTCCCGTCACATAATAATCAAAACCCCAAATGTACTAAACAAAGAAAGAATACTTAGGGCAGTAAGAGAAAAAGGGCAAATAACATATAAAGGAAGACCTATCAGAATTACACCAGATTTCTCACCAGAGACCATGAAAGCTAGACGATCCTGGGCGGAGCTCATGCAGACTCTAAGAGAACACAAATGCCAGCCGAGACTACTATACCCAGCGAAACTCTCAATTACTATAGATGGAGAAACCAAGATATTCCGTGACAAAACCAAATTTACACAATATCTTTCTACAAACCCAGCCCTACAAAGGATAATAGGGGGAAAACACCATTACAACGAGGGAAACTATACCCTGGAAAGAGCAGGATATTAAGCTTCTTTCATCAAACCCAAAGAAGATAACCACACATATATAAAATTAAAATCAAAAATGATAGGAAGCAATAACCACTACTCCTTGATATCTCTTAACATCAATGGACTCAATTCCCCAATAAAAAGACATAGACTAACAGACTGGTTACGTAAATAGGACCCTACATTTTGCTGCATACAGGAAACACACCTCAGTGTCAAAGACAAAAACTACCTTAGAGTAAAAGGCTGGAAGACAATTCTACAAGCAAATGGTCCCAGGAAACAAGTCGGAGTTGCCATTCTAATTTCAGATAAAATTGACTTTCAACCTAATGTCATCAAAAGAGACATGGAATGTCACTACTTGCTGGTCAAAGGAAAAATCCAACAAGAAGAACTCTCAATCCTGAACATCTATGCCCCAAATACAAGGGCGCCCTAATTCATAAAAGAAACTTTACTAAAGCTCAAAGTACACATTGCACCTAACACAATAATTGTGGGTGACTTCAACACTCCACTCTCACCAGTGGACCGATCAGGAAAACAGAAACTAAACAGGGAGATGATGAAACTAATTGAAGCTTTGAACCAATTGGAGTTAACAGATATATATAGAACTTTTCATCCCAAAGCAAAAGAATAAATATACCTTTTTCTCAGCACCTCATGGTACCTTCTCCAAAATAGATCATATAGTTGGGCACAAGACAGACCTCAACAAATATAAGAAGATTGAAATAATCCTATGCCTCCTATCAGATCACTATGGAGTAAAAATGGTCTTTAGTAACAGTAAAAACAACAGAAAGCCCACATACACATGGAAACTGAACAATACTCAATGATACCTTTGTCACAGAAGAAATAAAGAAAGAAATCAAAGATTTCTTAGAATTTAATGAAAATGAAGGCACAACATACACAAATCTATGGGACACAATGAAAGCAGTGCTAAGAGGAAAACTCATAGCTGTGAGGGCCTCCAAAAAGAAATTCGAGAGAGCATACATTAGAAGATTAACGGAACAACTGAAAGCCCTGGAACAAGAAGAAGCTAATTCACCCAGGAGGAGAAGAAGACAGGAAATCATCAAACTCAGGGCTGAAATCAATCAAGTAGAAACCAAGAGAACCATACAAAGAATCAACAAAACCAGGAGCTGGTTCTTTGAAAAAATCAACAAGATAGATAAATCCTTAGCCAGACTAAACAAAGGGCACAGAGAAAGTATCCAAATTAACAAAATTAGAAAGGAAAACAGAGATATTACAACAGAAACCGAGGAAATTCAAAAAATCATCAGATTCTACTACAAAAACCTGTACTCAACACAACTGGAGAATCTGGAGGAAATGGACATTTTCTTAGACAGATACCAATTACCAAAATTAAACCAGGATCAAATAGACCATCTAAACAGACCCATAACCCCTAAAGAAATAGAAGGGGTCATAGATAGGCTTCCGACCAAAAAAACCACAGGACCAGATGGTTTCAGTGCAGAATTCTATCAGATCTTCAAAGAAGACTTAACACCAATACTCTTCAAACTTTTCCACCAAATAGAAACAGAAGGAACACTACCCAACTCCTTCTTCGAAGCCACTGTCATGCTGATACCAAAACCACACAAAGATCCAACTAAGAAAGAGAATTTCAGGGCAATTTCCCTTATGAATATCGATGCAAAAATACTAAATAAAATGCTTGCCCACCGAATGCAAGAACACATCAAAACAATCATCCACCATGATCAAGTAGGCTTCATCCCAGGGATGCAGGGATGGTTCAATATAAGGAAATTCATAAATGCTATCCACTACATAAACAAATTCAAAGAAAGAAACCAAATGATCATTTCATTAGATGCTGAAAAAGCATTTGAAAAAATTCAGCATCCTTTCATGCTAAAAGTCTTGGAAAGGACAGGAATTCAAGGCCCATATCTAAACATAGTAAAAGCAATATACAGCAAACCAGTAGCCAACATCAAACTAAATAGAGAGAAACTTGAAGCAATCCCACTAAAATCAGGGACTAGACAAGGCTGCCCCCCTCTCCATATCTTTTCAATACAGTTCTTGAAGTCCTAGCTAGAGCAATTATACAACATAAGGAAGTCAAAGGGATACAAATTGGAAAGGAAGAAGTCAAACTATAACTATTTGCAGATGATATGATCGTATACTTAAGTGACCCTAAAAACTCTACTAGAGAACTCCTACAGCTGATAGACAACTTCAGCAAAGTGGCTGGGTACAAAATCAATGCAAGCAAATCAGTAGCCTTTATATATTCAAAGGATAAGCAGACTGAGAAAGAAATTAGGGAAATGACCCCCTTCACAATAGCTACAAACAGCATAAAGTATCTTGAGGTGACTCTAACCAAACAAGTGAAAGACCTATATGACAAGAACTTCAGATCTCTGAAGAAGGAAATCAAAGAAGATCTCAGAAAACAGAAAAGTCTTCTATGCTCATGGATTGGCAGGATTAATATAGTTAAAATGGCCATCTTGCCAAAGGCAATCTACAGATTCAATGCTATCCCCATAAAAATCCCAACCCAGTTCTTCATAGAGCTAGAAAGAGAAATTCTCAAATTCATCTGGAATAACAAAATACCCATAAAAATCCCAACCCAGTTCTTCATAGAGCTAGAAAGAGCAATTCTCAAATTCATCTAGAATAACAAAAAACCCAGGATAGCTAAAACTATTCTCAACAGTAAAAGAACTTCAGGGGCATTCAGTATCCCAGACTTTAAACTCTACTACAGAGCAATAGTGATAAAAAACTGCATGGTATTGGTACAATGTCAGGCAAGCAGATCAATGGAATAGGATTGAAGACCCAGAAATGAACCAACACACCTATGGTCACTTGGTCTTCGACAAAGTAGCTGAAAGCATCCAGTGGAAAAAAGATAGTCTTTTGAACAAATGGTGCTGGTTCAATTGGAGGTCAGCATGCAGAAGAATGCGCATTGATCCATTCTTATCTCCTTGTACCAAGCTCAACTCCAAATGGATCAAGGACCTCCACATAAAACCTGACACACGGAAACTAATCAAAAAGAAACTGGGGAAGACCCTGGAGGACATGGGCACAGGGGAAAAGTTCCTGAATAGAACACCAATAGCTTATGCTCTAAGATCAAGAATTGACAAATGGGACCTCATACAACTACAAAGTTTCTGTAAGGCAAAGGACACCGTCAAAAGGACAAAACGTCAACCAACAGACTGGGAAAGGATCTTCACCAACCCTAAATCCGACAGAGAGCTAATATCTAATATATACAAAGAACTCAAGAAAGTAGAACCCAGAGAAACAAATAACCCCATTAAAAAGTGGGGTGCGGAGCTAAACAAAGAATTTTCACATGAAGAACTTCAGAGAGCTGAGAAACACCTTAAGAAATGTTCAACATCATTAATCATTAGGGAAATGCAAATCAAAACAACCCTGAGATTTCATCTCACACCAGTCAGAATGGCTAAGGTCAAAAACTCAGGAGACAGCAGGTGTTGGCGAGGATGTGGAGAAAGAGGAAAACTGGGCATGTCGCTTCCTGAGGACCCTGTTATACCACTCCTGGGCATATATACAGAGGATTCTTCAGCATGCAATAAGGACACATGCTCCACTATGTTCATAGCAGCCCTATTTGTAGTAGCCAGAAGCTGGAAAGAACCTAGGTGTCCTTCAACGGAGGAATGGATACAAAAAAAAATGTGGTATATTTACACAATGGAGTACTATTCAGCCATTAGAAACAATGAATTCATGAAATTCTTAGACAAATGGATGGAGCTGGAGAACATCATACTAAGTGAGGTAACCCAGTCTCAAAAGATCAATCATGGTATGCACTCACTGATAAGTGGATATTAGCCTAGAAACTTTGAATACCCAGGACATAATCCACAAATTAAATGATGTCCAAAAAGAATGGAGGAGTGGCCCCTGTTTCTGGAAAGACTCTGTGCAAGAGTATAGGGGAATTCCAGATCAGGGAAGTGGGAAGAGGTGGATGGAAGAACAAGGGGACGGAAGAGGGCTTATGGGACTTGCGGGGAATGGGGACACAGAAAAGGGGAAATCATTTGAAATGTAAATAAAAAGTATATCAATTAAAAAAAAAACATTCCAAATGATTTTCCCTCTTCCGGATTCCCCCTCCCCATATGTCCCATGAACCTTCTTCTCTCCATCCATTCTCCAATCACCTCCCTCCTTTTTTTTTCTCTGTCCTTATATTCCCCTCCAATGCTAGATCAATCCTTTCCAAGATCAGGACCTTCTCCATACTTCTTCATGGGAGTCATTTGTTATGCGATTTGTGCCTTGGGTATTCAGGGCTTCTGGGCTAATTAATATCCACTTATCAGAGATTGCATTCCATGTATATTCTTTTGATTTGTGCCTTGAGTATTCAGGGCTTCTGGGCTAATTAATATCCACTTATCAGAGATTGCGTTCCATGTGTATTCTTTTGTGACTGGGTTACATCACTTTGGATGATATTTTCCAGATCAAACCATTTGCCTAAAAATTTTATGAATTCATTGTTTCTAATTGCTGAGTAGTATTCCATTGTGTAACTATACCACATTTTCTGTATCCATTCCTCCTTTGAGAGGCATCTGGGTTCTTTCCAGCTTCTGGCTATTATAAATAAGGCTGCTATGAACATAATGGAGCATGTGTCTTTATTGCATGCTGGGGAATCCTTTGGGTATATGCCCAGGAGAGGTATAGCAGGGTCCTCTGGAAGTCTCATGTCCAGTTTTCTAAGGAACCGCCAGACTGATTTCCAAAGTGGTTGTACCATCTTACAGCCCCACCAGCAGTGGAGGAGTGTTCCTCTTTCTCCACATCCTCGACAACACCTGCTGTCTCCTGAGTTTTTGACCTTAGCCATTCTGACTGGTGTAAGGTGAAATCTCAGAGTTGTTTTGATTTGCATTTCCCTAAGGACTAATGATGTTGAACACTTCTTAAAGTGCCTCTCGGCCATCCGAATTTCTTCAGGTGAAAATTCTTTGTTTAGATCTGTGCCCCATTTTTTAATAGGGTTATTTGGTTCCCTGGGGTCTAACTTCTTGAGTTCCTTGTATATATTGGATATTAGCCCTCTATCAGATGTAGGATTGGTGAATATCCTTTCCCAATTTGATGGTTGCAGTTTTGTCCTTTTAACAGTGTCCTTTGCCTTACATAAACTTTGTAATTTGATGAGGTCCCATTTGTCAATTGTTGATCTTAGAGCATAAGCTATTGGTGATCTGTTCAGGAACTTCCCCCCCCCCCCCCCCCCCCGTGCCCATGTCCTCTAGGGTCTTCCCCAGTTTCTTTTCTATTAGTTTCGGTGTGTCTGGTTTTACATGGAGGTCCTTGATCCACTTGGAGTGAAGTTTAGTACATGGAGATAAGAATGGATCAATTCGAATTCTTCTGCATGCTGACCTCCAATTGAACCAGCACCATTTGTTGAAAAGGCTATCTTTTTTTCCACTGGATGTTTTGGCTCCTTTGTCGAAGATCAAGTGACCATAGGTGTGTGGATTCATTTCTGGATCTTTAATTTTATTCCATTGGTCCACTTGTCTGTCACTGTGCCAATACCATGCAGTTTTTAATACTATTGCTCTGTAGTATTGCTTGAAGTCAGGGATACTGATTCCCCCAGAATTTCTTTTGTTGTTGAGAATAGTTTTAGCTATCCTGGGTGTTTTGTTATTCCAGATGAATTTGAGAATTGCTTTTTCTAACTCTGTGAAGAACTGAATTGGGATTTTGATGGGGAGTGCACTGAATCTGTAGATTGCTTTTGGCAAGATGGCCATTTTAACTATATTAATCCTGCTGATCCACGAGCATGGCAGATTTTTCCATTTACTGAGGTCTTCTTTGATTTCCTTCTTCAGAGATATGAAGTTCTTGTCCTATAGATCTTTCATTTGTTTGGTTAGAGTCACACCAAGATACTTTATATTGTTTGTGGCTATTGTGAAGGGTGTCATTTCCCTAACTTCTTTCTCAGCCTGCTTATCCTTTGAGTATAGGAAGGCAACTGATTTGCTTGAGTTGATTTTATAACCAGCCACTTTGCTGAAGTTGTTTATCAGCTGTAGGAGTTCTCTGGTGGAGGTTTTCGGGTCACTTAAGTAGACTGTCATGTCATCTGCAAATAGTGATAATTTGACTTCTTCCTTTCCAATTTGTATCCCCTTGACCTCCTTATTTTGTCTAATTGCTCTAGCTAGAACTTCAAGTAGTATATTGAAAAGATATGGAGAGAGAGGACAGCCTTGTCTAGTTCCTGATTTTAGTGGGATTGCTTCAAGTTTCTCTCCATTTAGTTTGATGTTGGCTACTGGTTTGCTGTATATTGCTTTAGCGATGTTCAGGTATGGGCCTTGAATTCCTGTTCTTTCCAATACTTTTAGCATGAAAGGATGCTGAATTTTGTCAAATGCCTTTTCTGCATCTGATGAGATGATCATATAGTTTTGTTCTTTGAGTTTGTTTATGTAGTGGATAGCATTGATGGATTTCCTTATATTGAACCATCCCTGCATCCCTGGGATGAAGCCTACTTCGTCATGGTAGATGACCGTTTTGATGTGTTCTTGGATTCAGTTGGCAAGAATTTTATTAAGTATTTTTGCATCAATATTCATAAGAGAAATTGGCCTGAAGTTCTCTTTCTTTGTTGGATCTTTGTGTGGTTTTGGTATCAGCGTAATTGTGGCTTCATAGAACGAGTTGGGTAGAGTTCCTTTTGTTTCTATTTTGTGGAATAGTTTGAAGAGTATTGGTGTTAGGTCTTCTATGAAGGTCTGATAGAATTCTGCACTGAAGCCATCTGGTCCCGTGCTTTTTTTGGTTGGGAGACTTTCTATGACCCTTTTAATTTCTTCAGGTGTTATGGGACTAACAAAACAAAACACCTTCTTCTAAGCACTTCATGGTAATTTCTCCAAAACTGACCATATAATGGGACACTAAACAAGCCTCAACAGTTACAAGAAGAATGAAATAATTCCATCCCATGCATTTTATCATATCACCACAGACTAAGGCTGGTCTTTAATAACAACAAAAACAAAGAAAGCCCACATACTTATGGAAACTGAATAACTCTCTACTCAGTGATAACTTGGTCAGGGAAGAAATGAAAAATAAATTAAAGACTTTCTAGAATTTAACAAAAATGAAGGCACACTATGCCGAAACTTATGGGACACAATGAAAAAAGATGCTGAAAATTCATAGCACTGACTGCATTCATAAAGAAACTGGAGAGATACTACACTAGCAACTTAATAGCACATCTCAAAGCTCTAGATCAAAAAGAAGCAAATACCTGAGAAGGGTAGACATCAGGAAATAATTACACTCAGGGCTGAAATAAACCAATTAGAAAAAAAAGAGAACTATACAAAGAATCAACAAAACTAAGAGCTGGTTCTTTGAGAAAATCAACAAGATAGATGAACCCTTAGTCAAACTAAAAGGCACAGAGACAGTATCCAAATTAAAAAATCAGAAGTTAAAAGGGAAACATAATGACAGAAACTATAGGAATTCAAAATAGCATAAGATTCTACTACAAAAAGCCTATACTCAACAAAACTGGACAATCTAGATGAAATGGATGATTTTCCAGACAGATATCAGGTACCAAAGTTAAATCAAGAGCATGTAAACTATCTAAACACTCCCATAACCCTAAGGAAGTACAAGCAGTCATAGACATCTCCAAACCATAAATAAATAAATAAATAAATAAATAAATAAATAAATAAAGCCCAGGGCCACATAGTTTTAGGGCAGAATACTATCAGACCTTCCAAGAAGACCTGATACCAAAACATCTCAAACTATTCCACAAATAGAAACAGAAGGAACACTACCTAATTCCTTCTATGAAGCCACAGTTATGCTGATATCAAAACCACACAAAGACCCAAGAAAGAATGAGAACTTCAGACCAATTTCACTTTTGAATATCAATGCAAAAATACTCAATAAAATTATTGATTGTCAAATCCAAGAATGCATCAAAACAACCATTCATCATGATCAAGTAGTCTTTATCCCAAGAATGCATGGATGGTTCAATATATGGAAATCCATCAACATAATCAACTATATAAACAAACTCAAGGAAGAAAATCACATGATCATCTCAGTAGATGCTGAAAAAGCTTTTGACAACATACAACTCCCCTTCATGTTAAAAGTTTTGGAAAGATCAGGAATTCAAGGACCTCCACATAAAACCAGATAGGCTGAATCTAGTCAAAGAGAAAGTGGGAAGGAGCCTTGAACACATCAGCATGGGAGAAAATTTCCTAAACTAAATACCAATGCTTCATGCTCCAAGGTGGGACATGAAACTGTGGGACAAATGGGAACTCATGAAACTGAAAAGCTTCTGTAAGGCAAAGGACACTGTCAGTAGGACAAAATGGCAACCCACAGACTGGGAAAAGATCTTTACCAACCCTACACCACCCAATAGAGGGCTAATTTTCAAAATATACAAAAAAAAGAAAGAAAAACAAACTCAAAAAGTTAGACTCCAAATACTCCAATTAAAAAATGGGCAGGAAGCTAAACAAAGAATTCTCAACTGAGGAATCTTGGAAAGCACCTAAAGAAATGTGCAACATCCTTAGTCAACAGGTAAATGCAAATCAAAACAACCCTGAGATTCCACCTCACATTAACCAGCATTGCTAAGATCAAAAACTCAGATGATAACAGATGCTGGCAAGTATGTGGAGAAAGAAGAACCAGCATTGCTGGTTGTATTGCAACCTGGTACAACTACTTTGGAAATCAATCTGGCAGTTTCTCAGAAAATTTGAAATAGTTCTCCCTGAAGATCTACCTATATCACTACTGAGCATATACCCAAAAGATGCTCCAACATATAACAAGGACACATGCTTCACGTGTTCAAAGCAGCCTTATTTGTAATAACTAAAAGCTGAAAATCCAGATGTCTCTCAATGAAGAATGGATATAGAAAATGTGGTACATTTACACAAAGGAATATTACTCAGCTATTAAAAACAATGAGTTCAAGAATTTTGTAGGCAAATGGATGGAACTAGAAAATATCATCCTGAGTGAGGTAACCTAAACCCAAAAGGACATACACAATATATACTTACTGATAAGTGGATATTAGCCCAAAAGCTCAGAATACCCACGATACAACTCACAGACCATATGAAACTTAACAATAAGAAAGGCCAAAGTGTGGATGCTTCAATTCCACCTATAAGTGGGAACAAAATAATCACAGGGATGGGCAGAGGAACCTAGGTGGGAGAGAGAACAGGGAGGGGCATAAGGTGGAGGGCAGTACTAAGTATGGGAAGAAATAGGAAAGAATCCCAGAGGGCCAATAGAATTAATATAAATAAATAAAGGGAGTATGGGGGGAATGAACCACTAGAAAGTCACAATCACCAGGGATACAAGATGCCCCCAGGACCCAATGGGGATGACATTATCTGAAATAACCAACAGCAGGAAGAGAGAATCTGAAGAGACCACCTCCAGTAGGTGGCCCCCAGTGATGAGATAGGGCCAGCCACCTATCTCAAAATTTTTAACCCAGAATTTGTTCTATCTAAAGGAAACATGGGGATGAAAAATGGAGCAGAGATTGAAGGAAAGAAAGGCCACCCAACCCCCCACACACACATACCTTGGGAACCATCCCATGCAGACACCAAAACGCAGCACTATTGCTGATGCTAAGAAGTGCTTGCAGACAGGAGCCTGGTATCTGTCTTCTGAGAGTTTCTGCCAGCCCCAGATTAAGACAGATGCAGATATTCACAGCCAAACATTGGACTGAGCCTAGGGATCCCAATGGAAGAGTTTAGGGAAGGAATAAAGGAGTTGAAGGGGATTGCAACCCCATAGGAAGAACAACAATATCAACTAAAGGGACCCCACAGAGCTCCCAGGGACTAAGCCACCAACCAACGAGTATACACATGTAAGTCCATGGCTACTGCTACATATGTAGCTGAGGATGGCCTTATCTGGTATCAATGCAAGGGGAAATGCTTGGTCCTGTGGAAACTTGATACCCTCCAGAGAAAACAGATGCTGGACGGATTAGCTGTGAGTGGGTGGGTATGTGGTGGAACACCCTCTTAAGGCAAAGAGGAGTGGGGTAGGGAGTTTGGGGAGGAGAGACCAGGAAGGGAGACAACATTTGAAATATAAATAAACATTAGGAAAAATGAATTTAAGGAGGCACAATTAAGCCTAAAACAAGGGTAGAACCAAAGTGAGTGTGGTGAACAATATATTTACATGTTGTGATGTCTCAAAGCCCAGTGATATCAGACATAAGACAAGAGGGTTGGACGTGCTCAGCCATCAGTCAAGAAAGATGGGTGTATTTCACATCATGCTATATAAGCAATATCTACCAACAGTCCTGGGAGGCAGCTAAAGAGATGCTACAGGTCACATGGCTCCAAAGCCCATATTTATAGCATGTTAGAACCTCATGATCTACAGCAAGAAGAACACATGAGGCTGTTAGTGGTGACACTTAGGTTACAGGTCCCCAGTCTCAGGTCAAAGACATGACTAAATAGGAGGCAGACTGATCATGGATTCCAGAACCAACAGTCCAAAGCTTAAACCACGCTAGCTTTGTTTCATCAGACACAAACCATAGTAATTCAACAATGCCACTTATTGGTTATATTATTATCCCTTCTTTGTCATGATCAGACAGGCCCCAGAATAGCCCCTCTACAATAATAAATATTAAGGATTTTCTTATAAGACCTTGTCTTCTTTTAAAACTCATCTGAACCACATGTAGCGAGTATACAATTCTAAACTTACTGAGGTTTTAACCCACAGGCAGTGTGTTCAGTGACTAAGTTTGAAGCAGAAGAGGGAGAACCCTTTGCTCATTCACAAGTTTGCACTCCCTTCCTACTCATGGGAAGAGAAACATAAGAAAAATGAGTCAGTTTGTAGGGAGAGATGTGTTCCTCTAGACAGGAATGGTAACAGGCATTGGACAGTGTACAGTCCAAGAGGGCAGGCTTGTCTATCAGATGTGCCCAGCAGAGGGGTAAGCTGGAAGTTGGTGGGTATGTGGTGTCTCCTGGGAATATGTTTTGCAAATATTTTTGTCACCAATCTTGCAAGAACATCTATGCCAGACATTTATATCTGTCTTTAAAACTTAACAGTAGGTCTCTCTCCATTATGGTATTTTGTTTTTCAGCTTTGCATTAATTCCAAATAAACCCAATAAAAAATGTCTTTAACCTTACTAAAAAATGTCAGGAGCGAATCTTCTTCTCCCTAATTTTAAATTTCTCTGACCTCTAAATGTAATACCCTTCCTTCGGGGCTTTATATTTAGGACCCATATTAATTCCAACTCACCTAGCACCCTAAGCTCTTCCTCCAAGTTTGTTTGAGCTCTTAAAATTCTAATTCAAGAAATAGTAGACCCTATTAGGAATTTTTTTTAAAATTCTCCCTGGCTTCTATTTTGTCTCCATCTCCTTGATCATACCTAAATGACTTCTTCATTCCCGCCCCACATTCATGCTCTGCACATCAATGCCTAGTCATACACCCTAATGCTACAGTTTATGTGAGCCTCCTCTTGAAATTCTTTTCTATATTATTTGCATTGTATATTGCATGAAGTATCCTGCAATAGCATCCATACCTCACTATTTAAAATTAATTCTCATTAACTCCTTACATACATCTAATGTAACTATTATTCTACACACACATATACAGAGATAGAGAAAATACATACATGTACATATTTTACACATGTATACATATGAAGCTCATCCTGATATATCTAATATTCTCTTTAGAAGCAGTCCACATCTTCAGCATTTATTAATTTTGAATACCATGGCTCACAACATAGATAGGAAGCTCTCAATGACACAATTTTATTGACCTTAGATCAAATATGTCTCTATTATCTAGAAAATATGCCAATATAAATTAAAAATTAAATTATGTTTTCTTAATTTTTAAATCAATTTTCCATCTTTATTATTTTATGAGTTATCTTCCTTTAAGCAAGTAGGAGAGTTTCCCAATGCCGGCCCATCTGCTCTTCCTCTTGACTTTGAAGTGGTCTGCAAGCTAAATTGGTAACATCTTTCATTCTGTGGCAAAGCCCCATATTGTCTCAGGCATGCAATTCCGATTTCATTGCCCTATTGAGCCAAAGGCAAAGGGAGGCAACAAGAGATAAATCCCTTCAAAAACTCAATAAGTTTAATAATAGCTAACAGATACAGAAACTTACCCACCATACAAATGCTTAATTGCCCTTTGTCCTTAACTTGGTTCTGATGATAACAGCTCCCTGTGAAGCCCCCTTCCCCTTTGGGGTAACTGAAGAGTCGCACTGTATAAGAGGGACTTTGGAGGCCCACACCTCCCACCACATGCACACATATTCACATTCTTTCAGCTTCCACTGCACAAAAAGAAATAGGAACAGGAAAAAGCCTAGACTCCTTTCATAGTTCTCCAGGGAAAGTCTCTTCCCAGTATTCTAGATAAAATAAGGCAGTGTTCGGAAGTCCTCACCTGAGCCAAATCCACCCCCATGCCTTCTGAAATACATCTGGCTCACTTTGGATGCATTTTTTTAAATGTAGCTTCAATGAAAAGCAAGGAAAAATTAATAATATATGTGTGAACTACAAAGTGATATATTGATATCACATTGCTTAAATTTCTCCTTGTATTTCATTTACAATACTAAAAGGAAAAAACACAACTGGATTTTAAAGAGACGATTCTCTTATGATATGGTCGTTACAGTTGATTTCCTACAGTGCCTTTTCCACACAAAATTAAACCCATTTAAAAGACAATAATCAAATTCTTTTCTTCACATTGAAAAGTAAAGAAAAAAACTAGAGCTGGATAATTAATTGGATGGATGCAAGTATTTATGAATTTATGTCCTGCAACTAGCCCATTCCCTCTAAGTATAGTGTTGCTATTTTCTTCTGAAAGTCCAAGGTTTGTCCACATTTTCAAAGCCCATCTGCTTAGGAATGATGAGAAAACGGAGCAAATAGACCAACACTAGATGAATCTAAAAAGCTAAAAAAACTTTTTTGTGTTCTTTCTCCTCCCTTTGCTATCAACCATTAAAATATAAACCCAAGCGATTTAAGATCTCTAAGTGCATTTGAGAAGAAAATGGTTATGGATCAAGCCACCCAAATTCAGGAAGCTTTATGCTCCAGCAGAGGGGGTAAAGGGGAAGGCTTCAGAAAGTGGGCATGGAGCAAGACAAAGAATATATTTAATTGATAAGTAAAATAATTGCCTACTTGGATCATTTTCTAGCCTCTATCTGCTAACTTAGGACTAGAATGTTTCAGCTTCTGAGACTTACTGATGAGCAAACTCTTCCTAGCTCTTTCTAGAACTGTACCAAACTCAACTGAATTCAACTCAACTTCTCTCCCTGCATTGCTCTTAAGTAGCCTGTCTTCCTGTCCTTTCTTTTTATTAATTATTCCATTCACTTACATCTCAAAAGATATCCCATTTCTCAGTTACCCCTCCACCAATCCCCATCTCAAATCCTGCTTCCTCTGCCCCCTTTTGCCTGTATGAGAGTGCTCCCCCACCCACTCACGCTCTCCCACTCAACTACTCCAGCATGCCCGTACTCTGGGGCATCAAACCTCCCTGGGACCAAGGGCCTTGCCTTCCATTGCTGTCAGGTAAGGCCATCCTCTGCTACATATGTTTCTGGAGCCAGGGATCCCTCCAGGTTTTTGTGAGAGCTAGGCATATCCTATCTCTGACTCATTCTCAAATCTTTCTCTGATTAATCACTTTGTCTGCCACTCAGTTGTTTGGGAATAAAGGTGTATACTGAGGGCATGTCTGTATTCTGTCCAGATAACACTGTAATCCAGAGTGTGTCTGCATTCCAGCTGGATCACATAGACCTAGAAGGTCTTTAGATGTGATCCTTTACCAGAAAAGCTGTTTCTGGCTTGAAATTCCTCTACAACCCATCCAGTAGCAGCCTGAGAAATTCTTTTGCGAGATACCAACAGAGGTGAAGCTGGAATTCTTAACCATAGAAAAGGATTTCAGGACAAGTCAGAATGAATCAGAGTTGGAATTTAATAAGAAGATGTTTTACCACAGAGATCAAAAGTAGAGGAGTGTTCAGGAAGACAGTATACATCCAAGGGTGGGTGACTTAGCCTCAGAAGAGACTATGCTGAAGTGTCCTAGCAGCATACATACAACATTAATGGCTTTCAAAGTTACTGCTTTCAAAGAGTTTCTAAATAACCTTTTTGGTTTGTTTGGCTAGTTGTCATTGTTGTGGTGATGTTTTATGTTTTGTTTCATTTTGTTTTGTTTGTAAATGAGATCAAATGTGCTTCCTGGGGCTGCCTTGGGTAAAATATAGGTAAAACTCTTAAGTTCTGCTACTGCTTGCTACACAAGCAAAAAATTGAGAACTGATTCTTTAAACCATGTTTTATTCCAAGAGCCCAGAACCCAAGAAGACAAGAGTTTAGGGTCCTATGAATCTGTCTTCCATCTCATCTTCCTCCAGCAGAGTATAGAGGGGAAACAAAGACAATCAATCATCCAAGGGTTCAATCTCCCAGAGTACCTTCTGGCTATATAGTTAGTGTTGTTTCAGATTTATTGTGTTATTGTGTTGTTGTTGTTGCTTTTCTCAATATCTTCTCATCTCTGGAAGAAGAAGAGTCCTGGCATACTCCATGGCTATTGAGTCTGCATTCCTCTTGAGCAGGTTACTTGGATTACGATGAATCTGACAGTCAACTCAGAGGAAGCAAAGCATTAGCAGTAAGTACATGTAGACAAACTCCTTCCTATACAACAAGGCACAAATAAATCCATATAATAGAGAATATTCAGTGCACCTATCAAAACCATGTCATAACAGTTCTGCATTGAGGTTAAGATGTGTCTTTTATATGTAAATGGAATTTATAGTCTTGCTTACACAATTCCTAGAAAATTACTAGTTTACAAGTACAAAATGAGAAAGGTCATTTACCCTTTCATACAGGAATAGGACTTAAGCATGGCTTGTTGATATTTCATAGTAGCATTCTCTGTGCAGCCAGCCTTCACAGCAAATGTAAATTCTGCTGGAATTTTTGACTCTTAGATGTCAGACAGAAGGTCTCTCAACCAGCTGCAGAGTAAGAGACTCATTTCCATTCCCATGCCCCTAATCTTTTACTAGCATTCTATCCTGCCATTTTACCAATTAGAACTATTTTTCACATGGTTTCCTTATATCCTCTAGCCTGCTCTATCATGGAATTCACATAGCTGTACCAAGAAGGAAAGTATGACCCAGAGAGTCTAAATCACATAACTAACTTACCTAGGTAGACACTGTTTTATCTATCACAATAAATGGGCATGGTAAAGAGGTACCAAGAGACTCCAACTATTGCTTCTTTCTTTTTCACTTCAAATCCTCCAAGTAGCTATAACCTTACCTTAGAAACTCCATGATCAAAATTAATTTGCAGAAACTGAGATATGTAGATCAGCTCCTAAACAGAAGGGATAAAGAGACTGTTCCACCCTCATTGCCCCATCTGTGATGTTACCTAGCATTGCGATATCAGAGCCAGGCAGAATCTGCCAAACTAACAAATTGAGCACTTCATTCTCCCAAAGTATTAAGTCTTATGTTAATTTTCCTGAGAAGTTGCCAATAAATAACTATTCATCACAGATCAGGAACTGCTAACATGTCAAAGTAAGGGTTAAACCAACCCCCAACTTGGTGAATCAATCACAGAGCAGGAATGTGGGTGACCCTTTATGTCTGTGCCATTGATACGGAAAAACCTGGGTGCCTGTGAGGTGAAACAAGAACTTTCCTCGAAGCTCAGGTGTGTTTTTATCCAAAACTCATAGTACCAGACTCTCAACTTCCCAAAACTTCACTGTAGCAGTAGACTCTGAGCTCATGTTTTCATATTCAAAGAATGAAATTCACATACCACAGAATGGGAGCCTTAGAAAGAAGCACATTATAGATTTATAGATGGAAGCTTAAAGACAAATCTCCTGGATGACAGGAAAGGTCCCAGGAAACAGGGTACTATTCAAGGTATTACTCCAGAGGCTTCTTATAGAGCATGTGGCAGAAAGACAGGTGAAGCATGAGAAGGAGATCAGCTGATCAGCTCAACTGGCCCAACCAGGATGTAACCAGGTACTTCCTCTTAGTTTCAATCACATCAGTTCACAAAATCAAGTCAGGGTAGAATTAAGGGGTATCTTAGTAAACATATAATCTGTTTTTCTTTATACAAAGGAGAAAACTAAAGTCCCATGGATTTCGTACATTTTTGTACTAAGTGTACAACAGAGCCAGACCTTAAATTTAGGTCCCTACATAATTCAAAAGATGGCTACCTATTTAACCTAGAGATAGACTAGCTATCATGTGACTTAGTGTTAGAGCACATGTTTATCACACAGGAGGCTCTGGGTTCAATTCCCAGCAGCAGAAGCATCACCAACAAGAATGACACATAGCACAATTGTGAAAGCTCTGGTCTTGACTTGTGGTTCCAGGCATTGTCCTCTCTACACATCAAACTGAGCTGCACCTCTACTTGAGCACATTCCCTGGCCTAAGTCTTAGTAATCCACGCATCGTAAGATTTTCCTAAATTTTCAATTTCTTGTATTCATGTTTTCTGTTTTAACACTTTTAAAGCCCATTTAAATGTTACCCCTTAAAGTGGGTTCTGTTTTTATTTTTCTCCTTGCATGTTTTATTATCTGGTTATCAAATAATATCCTCCAAGCCTTTAATGAGCCCAGAAGTCTACTCAAACACATCCTGAATGGCAAGATTCTCATCTTATGACCATGAGATAATTGGCTTCTTAGATTAAAAACTAAAGTTTTTAAGGATTATAAATACCAATCTTGTGCAAGTGTTTCTTTGTTTTTGTTTTATTTTGCTTTGTTTTGTTTTGTTTCTAGTGCAATAGTTTCTAAAATTTTATAAACCAAATTAAAAGAACAGACAATATACATGATTTCAACCTATTATAAAAGCTGGTTTATGTTCTCTGTCCATCCTTCAGTGTAAGCATTGATAGCAAGTGTTGTCACTTGCTTGACAAAATCTACAATGCCCTGGGATATTGGGTTTTTAGGCATGCCTGAGAAGGTTGTGATTGGCTTCTAGGCATATCTGTCTAAATTGCATCTGGTGAGTTGAGGTGGTAAGACCCACCCAGTTCTGGTGACACAATTCCCTGTGCTTGGTTTATATGGAAATATAAATGGAGAAAGGAAACTGAGTCACAGAATGTTTTCATTCATCCATGTTTCCTGACTTTGAATGTGACATGACTACCTTCTTCAAGTTACTTCCATATTGATCAAAATAAACTCTTTCTCCCTTAGATTGCCTCTGTCAAAGTATTTTGTCCTAGCAAGAGAAAATTGGGTAAAAAAAAAATGTTGAAATCTAATCTGAATGTGATACACTTGGTGGGACCTTAAGGGATGGACTAGGAATTAATAGAATTAAGTCCCATATAAAAGTGAAGCCAAAGAGAATTCTCCTCTGTTATGTGATGTTCCTGTTACAGAAAGATGGTGCCATCTGTGAAGCCAGAAGCAAGTTCCCACCAGGCAGCGATTCTGCTAATGTCTTAGCCTGTACTTCTCTATTTCCAAACTGAAAACTTTAGTTCTCTTATTTATAAGACAAGCAATTTACAGTAGGTTGTTCTAGCAGCCTAAATGTCTCCATATAACCTACGTGTCTAAGAAAACTCACTGTCCCAGAGGCCATTCATAGTGATCATAGTTCTCATCAACATCATCATCACTGTATATTAACATTTCAGACTTGGAGGAGGAGCATCCTTCTGTGTTTAGTCTGTTATAACTGCCTGTCTCCGCTCTACAAATCCCATCCCCACCCAACAATCTCACTGTCTTAAATAAAACATGATTCTGTTTTAATCAGCAGAGAATGTTTAGGCCTCACAATTACTTTGAAGGCCATTTTTCTGCCACACATACATTAGAGATTATTTGAATCTTGAATCCTGTTATTCAAATACTCACAAATGATCATGAGCTAACTTAAATGTCAAGAGTTTTGGTTGAACTTCAAAGATGAGCCATAGGTGAGGAAAACATTTTCAATTCTGCGAGCAGGGACAATATGCCAGAGACCATTGCTACGCTATAGAGCAAATAGCTATAACCAATGCATAATCATCAAAGGTAGAAGGCCAGTTTCCTTCATATTAGAATCTTCAGAATATAATGTTATCCTTGTAGAATCACCACACAGCCCTCTGCATCAGAACCTAGCTCTCATTTTCAATCTCATTGTTCTGGCATTTTTAATATTCAGCATCCTTGCACTTGCACCTGGCCTTCTGTCTCATATATTATTATCTAACTGTAAAGGTCTGGTTCAAATTTCCCTTCTCCAAGGCCCTTTGGAAGACATTCCCATTTCTGTAATTACCAATATTTGTTGATACATAACTTACCTGTCTTCTCTCACCAGATTGACCTCAAGCAAGAGTAAGTCCTTAATCATCTTTGTATTTCTCAGACCTCTAGCATCTTAGAGAATGCCAAGACATATTTATTGAAAAAATGCATGAATGAAGAAATAAACTCCTTATTTTAAACTTGCGGGAACTATAGTCCTCAGGCAAAAAGAGAATGTCTTCGATTATGGTTTATTAGTGTATTTTGAGTGTATCATGGCCTTCTGGAGTTTTACCAGGCATTCGTGTGTTATAATGAGTGCAAGATTAAGTAGGTTGTTGTCTGTGTGACCAGCCTTTCTTCACGAGCAAGGTAAAGGTCATGCTTGTGTGAGTGTGCTATCATAAATAATCCCCAAACTTTATCCCTCAAAGAATAAATGAATCCAAATTCTACCATCCAAAACCACTGGTGATGCATATGCTCCTGATGCAGAAGATCAGCTCAGCAAGAAGGATGTAACATTTAGCAACCACAAAGCATATTTCAACTACAGTCAAAATAAAGGGTAGAAGCTCACTCCAGCTAAAAGAGAAATGAATAATGGTTGGGTAGCACCGACATGCTTAATGCCTGTTTTGTTTCAGCTCTCATTACGAGAACTACTGTTGTCAGAGACATAATACAATTCCGACCAGAGGACTTAAGAAATAAGATTTAAAACAGGCCAGGGACTTAGTCATCCAGATCAGATTTGCCAAAATGTCCAAAAAATTAATCAGTTCATCCTGCATTACAAGAGGAGCAACAGTCCTAACTCATGAATTATGGAACAGTTGGTCTGACTCTCAAATCTGAAAGTTTCTAGGGCAATTCATTAAGGAAAAGATCAATTTGTAAAAATCCTGGAGGTTATTGAGTTGTTTAGAAGCAGCACACAAGATTTTTCATGTCAAACCAATTCCACTTTCTTCTTCAGGCAGGAGGAGCTGGGAGATGACATGAAAGATGCATTAGATGGCTTACTGTCCTCTTAACAAGGCTTTGGACACATCAACATATTGACCATCAACTAATAGGTTGTTTGCTTAAATTCGAGGACAACCAGAGCACCTAAAGTGATACAGTAACAATTTAAGGAAATCAATCCTCCACGCAGTGTTTACTGAGTTTGTAAAACATGCAAGACACCCTAGTGGGCAGCTTATGGAAATGGCAGACTCCCTCAACACCTTTAAATTAAGTAGAAAGCCCTGAAGATATTTAGGCATTATAAAATAAGGGTTTTAAAACATCTTTCCTAGAAATAGGCCACTGACAGTCTGGATAATGGGTCTGTTACTTACAACAACCTGAAGTTGGGCTCATGTGACTTTTCTGCCTCAGTTTACTCATCTGTTAAACTGAAGTGAGTGGAGGGTTATAAACACTTTAGACAATGGTTAATAATATATGAGTTAGGCTATAGCTTAGAATGGTCTAGGAAGTTCAGGGACAGAGGCATTTTTTTTCCACAGTGGATAGAGTATTTTAGTAAAGTAAGGATAAGATGAACAAGAATTGAGATGATTCAGAGGTTAAAGTGAGTTAGATAAGTGGACCACGAACAGACAGAATTGAAGATATACAGAAGAAGCTGTGTGGTCAATAGTAATACAGTCTGTGAATAACTAGCAGTCTAAAAAGAGGGCAGCTGACTTCAGCCATAGGCTGAAATAGCATATCCTAATGTGCAGATCCCAGAGAAAGAATTGAGTCTCATCTACCAGGACATCATTATTAGGATCAGGATATTAGATAAAAATTACAAAGGAACGAGGTAGATCAGGAGGGCACTGAGCAGTTCAAAATAATAAGTATTCAAGATGGTGGGGGCGGACTCCACACACATACGCACAAGGCAGGAAGGTGGAAATTAGAATAGGAAGGATTCTTTCTATTTTAATGTTCATTTTCCTTTGTTAATTGTAATCATGTCTGGCTTCTCTCAAAAAAAAAAATAACAGATATTTAAACTGGCATAAGCTGAATGGGAAATTGGTTCAAGGAGGAAGCATAAATAAATGAATTAATTCAAATGCAAGGAGTTGGCTCAGTATGCATATGAGAGAGCTGTCCAGAACTAGGGATTCTGGATTCTTCTCAGTGATACTCTCTCTTCCCTTTCTTCTCTCAGAGTTAAAAGACATATCTAGGGACGCCTATGTGGTATAGGGTGTCCCCCGAGGATCTGGTTGTATATTTGCTTCTTGTCTCCCAGCCTATGAACCAATGTCTTGTACAAAGCTAGACACCCAGGAAACTGGATTGGTGTTAGGTGGACTTCCTACAGGGCCTGACAACTGCTGTACATAGAAATAAATGTACAAATTTCCTACTTCTACAACACCTATGATTTATCTAGAAGTCTCAGCTTATGTTGCTGCCTGATATATTATTCTAAAACAAGGACCTCTAGTCTTGCAGTCTTAAGATTTCCTCTTGGATGCAGTACTTGCTTTGAATTTTAGAGAAGTCAATATCTGCACTGAAGTCAAATACACTTTTAGGCTATTTCTCTTACTCTTCTTGGCTGTATAATACTTAATGCTTTTGTATTAAAGGATGCAAAAAACTTTCACTGCCTCCATCACAGATTCTCTCTCTCTCTCTCTCTCTCTCTCTCTCTCTCTCTCTCTCTCTCTCTCTCTCTCTCTCTCTCTCTCTCTCTCTCTCTCCTATCAAGTCACCCCTAGATCATCTAAGGGACATATAACTCACTGCATAGTCAGTTAAAGAAACTGCAGAAGTGCCACCAATGCATTCTATAGCTGAGATTTAAGTACACCTGAATTTTTTTGTTTGTTTCAAAATCCATACAAAGGGCTTGGGAAGATCCTCAGCATATCAGAGCCCATGTTTTACATGGATAAGGACCTAAATATGAATGTTCAACTTCATATCATACTTGTGACTGTAACCCCAGCAGTGTGGGCTGTGGAGACAGGATGATGATTTCTGAGGCTCTCTCGCTTTCAGTCTAGTGCCAGACTCAGTGAGTGGCCCTATTCCAAGATAACGCTGGGCATGACAGAACAGGATATCCATCCTTCTATAGCTTCTATACGAATAGCTACACACTCTCATGTGAATAGACCACACATAAATGCCACACACAATTAGAAATGCACAAATGGTAATTTTTGTTATTACAAACACACATGAGTTTACCCCATGCTAGCTCTCCATCAGATCATTTGCGTGGCATTACGGATCATCTGAACCTTAACACTCCCCGTTCTTCTGTGCTTTCGCCCCATCGAGGTATTCCACGTTAGTGAAAAGCCTCTAAGTCCAAGCTACACTCAAATCTCTGACTCCTTTCTCTTCAACTACAGAGTCCCTGGGAGAGGCATCTGTCTACTTGAGATACTACCTCAGTGAAGTGAAAACATATCTGGACTTTTTCTGAACTCCATCCTGCCCTTTAAAATAATCAGCTGCCATGTTGACAGTTCTTTCTTCAACAAAACTCCGAAGCTAGTGAGACTCCTTATTCTATGTACTTTGCCGTCTAGAGTCCTATTAACCTCAGATTTATTAGCTTTTTTGTCAACCACTTACACGGCCAGCTTCCCAAGAGGAGAACACATCACAAAGCAAAGAAACTCTAAGAGACACATACATAGAGAAATATCTCAAATAGCAAACATTTACTGAAAGCAAGGAAGGCGAATGATCACACTTGAATAACCCTTCTCCCCCACGAGCGCATTCTATGGATATGCCTATGAACGTTGTGCAAATAAATCTCATTATGCTGCAAAGCATGGAATTATTCTCTCCCTCTCTCTCTCAAAGAACTGAGATGAAGCTGAGAATATTCACAATTGTACTGGGCTGGCTCCAGATGCATGTTAGATTATATTTATCAAAATGAAAGGATTTTAAAGTAAATCCAAAATAATTTCTTTCAAAAATTTAAAGACTTTACCCCAGAGGGCTTTTGCTTCTGTCCTCTCTCTGGCTCCAGAGGCAGAGGATGGAAAGGAATCTTCATTAAAACAAAGCAAAAAGGATAATTTGACTTAAGTTACTGAGCCAGAGAGATGCCAGATGTCAATAGAGCCAGCAGAGGTTACCAAGAGCCAGGGACCAGAAATAGAAATTAAAGCAAATGTGTCTATAGAAAAAGTCTGAGAAGTCCATCCAACTCCAAATGCAGAGTGACTGGGGGACCCTGGAGGCAGCCTGTCTTGGCTGGAAGGCTAAGCAGCTGCCTCTGTTTAGTTCAGGTTTCCTTCTGTGTTTTCTTCCTAAGAGTCATGTTACTAATTATTCTATTTTAATGTATTAGCCTGTTCTTTGTGGATCGCTTTAGATACAAGACCAAAAAAGAGAATTTAAATGCACAAGACTTCCCTTTAGATTCTTTTCAACCTATGTCTTATAAATATGTTTCTATCTTTTTAAAGATTTATTTATTGTTATATGTAAGTACACTGTTGCTGTCTCCAGATACACCAGAAGGCATCAGATCTCATTACAGATGGTTGTGAGCCACCATGTGGTTGCTGGGATTTGAACTCAGGACCTTCAGAAGAGCAGTCAGTGTTCTCAACTGCTGAGCCATCTCACCAGCCACCTATAAATATGTTTCTAAGCACACACACATTCACACACACACACACACACACAAACACACACACACACTCAGACACACAAACAGTGACATAGTCATTTTAAACAATGTCCTTGAATATTTATGATGTACCTCTTAGAGTGTTTAATGTCTACCTTTCCTCTCTGTTTTCCATCCTAATTAAGCTCTCAGCCACATTATCCAATGTATGTGACTCATGTCATTATTCCCATTTTACAGGTGAATCAAATAACTCAAAGAACAATGAATGTGTCCAAAGACACATTAGAAGTGACAGAGATGAGATTGGGAAATAGCTGGTCTAGGTTTAGGACTTGGGCTCAATTACTGCAATTTTCCTGGTAAACTAGTATTCATGATAGCTAGGATACTTTAATTCTAGTACTGAGGAGGCAGAGGCAGATAGATCTCTGTGAGTTCCAGGATAGACTGTTCTACCTAGCAAGTCCCAGGTTAGCCAGAGCTTTACAATGAGAACTTGTTTCAAAATAATTATTCTTCATAATAAAAATTGTCTAAAATATAAGTATATTGTGGGTTCTATGTTACTTTTTAATTTTTTAGTATGTATTCATTACATAAGCTAACATATATTTTATATAATGTAGTTTAATCATTTCCCTACTTCAATGCCCTCCTGTCTCCTCTTTCCTCTTGCTCTCTTCCTCTTCCCTAAAATCCCTTCATCTTTCTCTTCACCATTACAAAATTACCACAATAACTTTAGGCGAATTTGTAGAATAGGATCATATGGAATCATTCAGCTAAAAGTTATGTTTGTATACTATTTAAGGCATGAGAGAGCTATACTATGAAATAGGAAAGCCACCAGCCACTGTTATTTAATATATGAAAGGACTGACTTGAGTTAGGTTGTACTGTAGATTTTAAAAGGTTGAAAACCAAAAATATAAGGGTCTATAGTACCTCATTAGTTGTTTACAAAGATTACATATACAAATGATAATTGTTGTATTATTTCACATTAAATGAACTATACTAAAACTAATGATGGGGCTGGAGGGATGAATCAGCAATTAGGAGTGCATGCTCATCTTGTAGAGGACCCATGCTCAGGCTGCTCACACACAACCACTTGCAACTTCAGCTCCAGGGGATGCAGTGAACTCTTCTGGCATCTGTGGGAGGTTCCTTCTCACATTCATGCACACATACACAATGAAAAATTAAATAAAATTAAATAACAGACATAAAATTGTGTCTCTTTCTATTATCTTTTTTAAATGTGGCTGCTGAATGTTTTTATTTATTTCTATTCTGCATATTGTATTTCTAATAGATAACACTGGTCTTGGTTTTAAAATATATAAATTTGGCCTAAAAACTCATCACACAATTGGAAATGGTAAAGGTTTGTTGGTTTGTTTTATATTCACATAAACAATATACTAGCATCTCAGAAAGACTTGGTTCCTAATAAGCTCTTGAAAATGTAGTTATAATCTTCAAATAGAAAATTCAAAGGAATTTACTCAATAGACATATTAAGTAAGTTCACAAGATGCATGAAGGAATATACAAACTCAAATAAATTTGCATATGTCAATAGTGATTGAAAATTTTGCTGGGTATAGTAGTTTGGATTAACATCTGTGGTCCCTTGTTGCCTGCAAGATATCTGTCCAGGCCCTTCAGGCTTTTAGAGTCTCTGTTAAGAACTCAGGTGTTTTGACTTGCATTTTCCTGAGATTCTACCTCACACCAATCAGAATGGCTAAGAACAAAAATTCAAGTGACAGGAGAGGGTGGTGAGGATGTAGGGAAAGAGGAACAATCCTCCATAGCTGGTGTGATTGCAAACTGATACAATCACTCTGAAAATCAATCTGGCGGTTCCTCAGAAAATTAGAAATAGTTCTACCTGAAGACCCAGCTATACCACTCATGGGCATATATTCAAAAGATACTACAAAAACACATGCTCTACTATGTTCATAACAGCCTTATTCGTAATAGCCAGAAGCTGGAAATAACCCAGATACCCCTTAACTGAAGAATGGATACAGTAAATGTGGTTTATTTACACAATGGAATACTATTTAGATATTAAAAATGAGAACATGATGAATTTTGCATACAGATGGATGGAACTAGAAAATATCATCCTGAGTGAGGTAACCCAGACCCAAAAGTATGTGCATGGTATGTACTCACTTATAAGTAGATATTAGCCAAAAAGTCTAGAATAACCATAATATAACCCACTGACCCAAAGAAGTTTGACAACAAGGAAGGCTCAAGTGAGGATGCTTCAATCACATTTAGAAGTAGGAATAAAGTAATCACTGGAGGCAGAGGGAGGGAGGGACCTGGGTAGAAGATGTGGAGTGGCAGGACCAGATAATGGGGAGACAGGAAACAAGTCCAGAGGGCCAAGAGAATGAATGGTTGGGAATTGGAGGAAGCCTCTAGAAAGTCCCAGAGACCTTGGATGTAGAGGCTCCTCAATGCGGATGACCTTAGTCAAAATGCCCAACAGTGTGGAGATGAACCTGAAGGAACCACCTCCACTAGAAAACATAGCTCCCAGTGGAGAGATGAGGTTACCAAACTACCTTCAAAATTTTTGACCAAGAGTTGTTCCTGTTGAAAAGAAAGGTGGGGCCAAAAATGAAGTGGAGATTGAAGAAAAGGCCATCCAATAACCCACCCAACTTGGGATCCATCCCATGGGTGGGCCTTGAACCCTGATACTATTACTGATGCCATGTTGTGCTTGCAGACAGGAGCCTGGAATGGCTGTCCTCTGACAGGCTCTACCACCAGCTGATTGAGACAGATGCAGATACTTACAGCCAATCATTGGACTGAGGTCTTGTACCGCTAGGGAAGAGTTAGGTGAAGTATCAAAGGAGCTGAATGGGATAGCAACTCCATAGAAAGAACAGCAGTATAAACTAATCTAGGTACCTGGGAGTTCCCAGAGACTAAGTCACCAACCAACAAGCATACATGGGCTGGTCCACTGCCCCTGACTCATATGTAGCAAAGGACTGTCTTGTCTGGCCTCACTGGGAAAGGATATACCTAATGCTGTAGAGACTTGATGGTCCAGGGTAGGGGGACATGGGGGCAGGTGAGGTAAGTGTGGGTGGGTGAGTGAAGCTGGTGAGTCAGTCGGAGTGGGGGCGGGGAAGGACCCTCTCAGAGGCAAAGGGGAAAAATATGGGGTGAAGAACTCTTGGAGGGAGTATCCGAAGGGGGAGTAACATTTGAAATGTAAATAAAAATTTTAAATAAATTGGACTTCAAGAAACTAAAAATTAAAAATAAAAGTCTGGTGTAATTCTGATACATCCGTCTTTATGTTACTTGACCTTTTTCACTTGTAGCTTTTAATATTTTTTCTTTCTGCTATACATTTATTGTTTTGATTAATATATGGATGGATGATTTTCTTTTCTGGTCTATTCTATTTTATGTTCTTTAAGCTTCATGTTCATTTATAGCCAACTCTTTCTTTAGGCTAAGAAGGTTTTCTTTTATGATTTTGTTGAAGATACTTTCAGGACGTTTGAGCTGGAAATAGTCTCTGTCTTCTATTCCTACTTTTCTTAGGTTTGGGGCACTTTTCATAGTGCCCCAAATCCTGGTTGTTTTGGGTTGGAAACTTGATAGATTTGGCATTTTCTTTGTTTAATGTATCATTTTTCCCTACTGTGTCCTCTGTGCTTGAGATTCTCTTTTCTGTTTCTTGTATTCTTTTGGTGATGCTTGCATCTGTAGTTCCTGTTCTCTTCCTGAGTTTTCCATCTCTGAGGTTGCCTCCATGTTTCCTTTATTACCTTTCTATCCATTTTCAGGTCTTGAGCAGTTTTATTCATTTCATGTTTGAGTGTATGTTTCTGTGTTTCTTTAAGAGCTTTATTTATTTCAAAGTTGATTCTTAAGAAAAAGGATGCTTCAATCTTCTTTAACTGGATGATATTACCATTGATAGAAAAAGATGTGCCCTGCCCTACTACAACTTAGTATGTGAAGACAGGTTGATATCCATGGCATGCCTTTCCTTCTCTCAGGAAAAGGAAGGAAGCCTAAGGGGACTTGAAAGTAAGATGGAGGGACTTGGAGGAGGGAAGGGAGGGGAAGCTCTGATCTATATGCAAACTAATTAATTAATGAAAAAATAATCAAAAGATGACAAGGAAACAGTAACTTAAAAAAGAATGATCTTGAACTCTGTCTTATTTTTATAGTACCACTAAAAGTAGACTTTTAGTAGTCATACCACATGTCTACCATGGATTTCCATAAGTATGGGAAGTTTATTTCATCAGTCATGGAATTATGCACCATCTTCCACTGTTTTTTAAATCAATGAAAAAAGAATCAAGAGACAAAAATTAATCCAGAAGCATTTATGTTAAGATTTAAAATCTTCAGACTCTTGTCCCACAATTCAATACAGTAAGAAGATTATCTCCAAAATATGTTGCAATAATTATAGGAGAAGAAAATGATCTCACTTCAACTGCACAGAAAAATTAACCTAAATTAAATTAAATTATAGACATAGGCCAGTGAGGTTAAGGTACCTGCCACCAAGCCAGGTAAACTGACTTTGATCTCTGAGACTTAATGTTAGGAAAAGAAAACCAATTCCTGCAAGCTATGCTCTAGCCTCCATACATAAGCCATGGTATTTCCATGTGTGCAAGGGCACATATACACATACATGCAATAAATAAGTATAACACATCATAGAACTATAAGAAAAACTAAAACCCTTACATTTCTCAAGAGCAACATAATGTCTCTGTAGCTCAATGAGGCTCAATGTAGCATCTTTTTATTGCCATAAAGCTACAATAAAAAGAAATGACAATTTTATTTCATCAAATGAAAAACTTCTGTTTATCAAAAGACATTGTTTGGAAATGCAAATGGAAGCTACAGTGTGACAAAATCTATTTATAGAATGTATATGTGTACACACACACACACACATGGCAACAGATATATATGGAGAAAAGTTATACCAGATGGTTACAGAATGTTAATCACAAGGATCAGAAACTGGAACCCACCCACATGTCTATCAGCATTTCAATGGATAGACCAATTGTGCTGTCCTCATCCAACAAGATAATCCACAGCAATAGAGGAAAGAGGGCTGGAGAGATAGTGGAGAGGATAAGAGTTCTTATAGCTCTTCCACGGGACCAGTTTGGCTCTCAGCACCCAGGTCAGGGTACTTGCAATCAGCTATAAGTCTAGCTCCTGGGCATCTCTCCCCCCCCTTTTTTTAATATTTTTATTTTCTATATTCTTTGTTTACATTCCAAATGATTTCCCCTTTCCCAGATCCCCCCTCCCCATATGTCCCATAAACCTTCTTCTCTCCATCCATTCTCCAATAACCTCCCTCCTTTTTCTCTGTCCTTATATTCCCCTCCAATGCTAGATCAATCCTTTCCAGGATCAGGACCCTCTCCATACTTGTTCATGGGAATCATTTGTTATGCGATTTGTGCCTTGGTTATTCAGGGCTTTTAGGCTAATTAATATCCACTTATCAGAGATTGCATTCCATGTGTATTCTTTTGTGTTTGGGTTACCTCACTTAGGATGATACTCTACTGGCCTTCCCGGGCACCTGAACACATGTGGCACACACGGATAAAAGCACAGACACATAGATGCAAATAAAGCTTTTTAAAAATCAAAAAACCAGACCTTCCTTCCTGTCTGCTTCTCCCTCCAACCTGATCATGTTCTCCTTTCCCCTCCCCTCTCCCTCCCTCTGTCTCCTGTGATTGTTTTCTTTTCCCTCCCAAGTGGGATTGAAGCATCCACACTTGAGCCCTTCTGCTTGTTAACCAACTTGAGTTCTGTGGATTGTATCCTAGGTATTCTGTACATTTTTGGCTAATATCTACTTATTAGTGAGTACATTCCATGCATGTCCTTTTGGGTCTGAGTTACCTCACTCAGGATGATGTTTTCTAGTTCTATCCATTTGCCTGCAAACTCATAATGTCCTCATTCTTAATAGCTGTACAGTATTCCATTGTGTAAATGAACCACATTTTCTGTATCCATTCTTCCATTGTGGGATATCTGGGTTGTTTCCACCTTCTGACTAACACAGATAAGACTACTATGAACATAGTGGAACACATGCCCTTGGTATGTTGGGGCATCTTTTGGGAATATGCTCAGGAACTGTATAGATATGTCAAGCACCTAAATACACTATGCCAAGAAGGTGAAAATCTTTGGTTTATGGTCCAATGTTTACATGTGCTGGGATACTATTGCAGATTTTTAAATATATGTGTCATCATAACTCCAAAACAGATCTTCACTTTTCTAACAAAGATCACTTTTGTGCCACACTGAAATGTGCAAGGCAATTAAGAGAATCTTAAAGTAGTTGCAGAAACATATACTATCATTAAAGAACAGTGTTTCTCTGTGGATTACTACTTATCTCCATGAAGTGAACAAGGAAACTCTGAATCTGGCACCCCACCAGAGCTTATCTCGTGAAATCCTTCACCTCAGGGGAAATTAGTTTAAGTTTTTGCATAATATTGGGCTGTTGCTTAATCTTGACCATCATTATCTTTAAATAAGTGCCAAACAAGAATAAATTTTATTTGGGTTTCAAAGTTCTAAATATTGTTCCAAACATGAGAGTTTGGTGAAGGTGAAGAAAGAGAGAGAAAAGACAGACAGACAGACAGACAGAGTCAGAGAGACAGAGAGACAGAGAGACAGAGGCAGAGACAGAGCGAGACAGAGAGAGGAGAGGAGAAGAGAGAGAGGAGAGGAGAGGAGAGGAGAGGAGAGGAGAGGAGAGGAGAGGAGAGGAGAGACAGAGACAGGAAAGACATAGAGGACAGAGAGAGACAGAGGCTATAGGGAGAAAATTTGAAAAATAACCTATAGAAGCGATTTTTTTCTATTTTATTTCAATCTCCTAAGAACTCTAACAGGATTTTTATGTTCTTTCTTATCCATTATAAAAAGAATCAGGCTTTCAGCAGATTTGAAAAGTAATGGCCATGAATATTCCATTCAATTCAGACCTACTTTGTGAACACGACAACAGAACAGTACATGCCATTTGGGCTCCATAGACAACCTCTGATAGGGTGACTCTGCCTTAGCTGTTGCTAGGTAATGGTCTTTGGAATAAATGCATCTCCTACTGCAAATCAATAATTGTACAATGTTAATTCAGAACATGATCTCCATGGTCACCAACGATTACCATGAGAATTTGCTTTTCATGAAACAGCATTTGCACAAAACTTGTCCCAGCCAAAGTCTTCCTGAGTACTTATTATATTTGACCCTGGCAGCAGTACACACTATGACTTGTCTTTGCTGTTGGATCTATTGATTGAAATGCCATTCATTGCATACAGATAAAAAAAAACATATGGCTTAGATGGCTCCTGTTTATTAAGATGTGGCCAAGTAGAAATTTCATTTCATTTTAAGAAGCCCTGATACCATTTTCTTTCCATCCTTGCTTCTCACAAAAATGTATTTGAAATTCAAAGAAGAATCATAAAAACCATTTGCTTGTTGTTTGGTTTAAGGAGGAAAAGAGACTTCAGCTTCAAGTAAGTCCTCTGCTAATAGCTTTTATATCCACCATAAAAATACTTTCACTGTGAAAGCATAGAGTCTCCGAAATGTGCTTTTAAAAAGAAAACATCAGCTTTAAATGAAGAAAAAAATCACTTGGTGAAGGTAAGGCGGAAAGTAAAAATGGGTCCCCATATTACAGCAACTCAAATCACCTCTCATGGAGCCCTGGAGAACATATCTTCCATTTAAATGGAAAGACTTCAAAAAAGACAGTATGAAGACAAGACTGACATGGAGGTGGGGTACCATGGCTGAGTCACTGCAGTGGTTTAAGGGGCTGTCACAACAAATAAAACCAAATAAAAACATCCTTGGAAGGTGGATGTCAGAAATCAAAGAGCAGGTTAGACCATGTCTCTGGAGGCTGGGGAATCTCATGACCTCTCAAGGCACTGCTCAGGGATGATTGTCATTCACTCATTTTTTTGGCAACATAACTCCAGACTGTTCATCTCTGTCTGTGTCTGTACCTAAATATCCCTCTTCTTCTGAAGACCAGACATTGATTGAGAGGTCACTCTAATGCATTGTGGTCTCATGTTAATATTCTTTCTAAATAAAATCATATTCTGAGTCTCTTGTCTGCATAAACTTTGTGGGGGACACTAATTACCCTAGTAGTGTGGGATCCTGAGGAAGACTAGATTGGATGCTCTATTAATGCAATGACCACCACTGATTATTTTCACAGCTTTATTTTGTAACATGATTTCTCATACAATGCCTACCAGAGTAGACAGACAAATAAATTAACAACTACAAAATAACCTTTGTTGATAAATAACTAATAAATTATAAATGCAAAAAAGAAATGGTATCTTTGTCTTTTAATATATTTTGTAATATTTATCTCACATTGGATTCACCCAGTATTAGATATATCTAGAAGATTCATGAGATATACTTCTGAGCATGTCTGTGAGGATATTTCTACAAAGGATGTTAACAGAAGGAAGGAAACCCCACTGTAAATCAGGAGGCACCACCCCTGGTATTGGAGCCCTTTGGGCAGAAATGGGAGGACAGAAAGTCAACATAGGCAGAGAGCTAACGCTATCCTCACTGATTCCTGCTCCATTGTGATGTAAACTAAGCTATTTCATTATGCCTTCTCCATAGGGTGAACTAAAGTCCTCTGAAACCAGGAACCAAAGTATCTTCTCTCGCAAATTATTTTGTCATGGTTTATGGTCATAGTGATACAAAGGTAACTAATGTGTCTCATGACAAGCATTTCCATGCTCCCAGCCTCTCTTTGGATGTCAATACACTCTCATGGTATTTAAGAACTGTTCTTGTTTCTCACTGTCACCTTAGAGCTACATGAGAAGGGAGCTTTGATTGAAGAATTGCCCAGACCAGACTGGCCTGTGGGCAAGTCTTTGGGGAATGGTCTTGGTTGTTAATTTATCTAGGGCTCCAACCCATTGTACATGGCACCATTTGTTGAGTCCTGGGCTGTATAAGAAAGACAGCTAAGCATGGAACGCTGCCTAAGCGAGCCAGAGACCAGCGTTCTTTGATTCTTTATGGTTTCTGCTTCTAATTGCTGCTTCGGTTCTGCTACTGACTTCCCACAATGACAGACAGCAACCTGTAAGCTGACAGAAACCCTTCCTTCCTTCTACGCTGCCTGTTGGTCAGAGTGTTTTTATCACAGTAACAGGATGAAACTACAACACTCACTAACAAAGAGTTTTCTTAGTTTAATCAAACTATGATGTCTGTACATGAAAATAAAACAGAGCTTCTTATGAAACAGCATTTCCAATTAAAGCAAAAAGACCGAGCAGTGAGCTGTCTTCATGTCATCTCCTTTATATACAATTTTGCCAGAAGTCTAACGGAAAAGTGTCAGAAGATTTTTCTTGGAAAAAAAATACTTTTTGCTCTCCCAGAGCTATGACAGATTATAAGGTTGCCAGTTAAGATACAGAAATATATCATCATCTTTTTATTCAATGGAAGAGATCTGAATTAGCAGCCTGCATCATTAGGACACAGTCATGCTCTAGTTTTCCAAAGGCATTAAAGGTTGCCATCTGATGATTGACCAATGGACTCCAGTAGAAATGATCTTGTTGACATTTATCATTCTTCTTTGGAGAAAAACCATGGAAATGAACTTCAAAAGACAGCTCCAGGACAGTAACAGGGAACTTTTACCACTCTCTCACCTCCTCAACTGTTTCCTAGATCCTATTTTCCTTTTTCATAAAGCAGTTAAGGCGTATCCTTATACAGGTGACAATGAATAGTCTCTGTCAAAATGTGACTATCTGAAATTACAGCTGCTTATAAACAGGGCTTTAAATTCATTCATTGGTTGATAATGACATATGGTTATTTGAACAACAGCAATTGGACTCACTTTTCAAAAACATTTCCCAACCGACCTCATTACTGATGTGTGAAATTCTACTATTAAATTGAGAGAGGCTGGGAGTACAGATTTCTCTTACTGCTGAAAACGCAAATATCCCCAGAGGGTGGACCACATTAAAGACTTCATTCATAATACTTTATTAAGACCCATGGAGTGACAATATTTTTACAAATTTAAAAATATTACCACTCCAATTATTATGATTGATTTGTAACCTTCATTCCCTAGGGGAAGCAAAAGGAAAAAAATAGCCACGCAGAAACTGGACTGGCACTCTTAGTGAGCTGTGACTCTGGTGTGCTGACTGTTCTCCTCACCTATAAGGACTCATTCTGCAAGCTGCCTAAGGCTGGATCCTCTTTACCACTCAAAGAAGACCTTGCATCATACTTCAGCAGGAAAGAAGTTATCAGAGGAGCCATGTGTCCCTAAGATATTCTGCAGCATGTCTGCATCAACAAACTCATCTCCAGCCTTCTATTGGCTGTTTGCCACCATCTCATGACCAATCACCTCTTCATGCTACTGTTATAAGAATCTTTGCGGAGGGATCGAAGTCTTCTCTGTGTTTCTAAACCTATAGGTCAAATTTCAGTCCTCTGCCTTCCTCACTGGCAGCACCACCTTTATGCTCATTCTGGAAACGTGTTCTTCATGTCACTTCCAGTTATTTAGTCCCTTCTGGTAGTCTTCCTCTCATACTAGCCAAACTCAATCTTTTTCTAACATTCCTCTTTCCTCTAGCCTCTTCATAGCATGCACGCTATGATCCAGGATTTTGATGATTTTCGACTTGGATTTTCAACTTTGATGTCTAACGACCTACTTGCAATAGCTGCTTAAATTTCCAATAGGCCACTATATATAAAAACATGTAACTCCTTCATTTTGTTAACCCGAGCTACACTGTTTCCAGGTTTATTCAGCTAGGAAAATGTGAACTTCTTTCTTTGAATGAGTCAAAATAGACATCTTGGTGCCTTTACTTTAATATTATGCTACATTATCATCAGCAGCCTTCAAAGATACATTCAAATTTTTTTCATGCTCTGAGCTTTATGGTGGTTTTGATGAGAATGGCCCCATAGTCACATATATTTGAATATTCAGGCCCCAATTGGTAGAACTATTTGGGAAAGATTAAGAGGAGGCCTTGTGGGAGGTTGTGTGTCACTGGGGAAGGCTGTGAGGTTTCAAAAGACTCATGTTATCCTCACTGTTCTCTTACTACTCCATGATTGAGGATCAAGATGTGAGCTCTTAGCTGTTTCTTCACTCTGCCGCCATAGACTCTAACCCTCTGAAACCATAAGCGAAATTAAACGCTTTCGTTTATAACTTAAGCTGGTTGTAGTATTTTATGATAGCAATAAAACAGTGAATAAGAAAAATATGAGTTATGTGTTACCTGCTCCATCCATTTCCCCATCCTTAGCAGCCAGAGATGTGTTCATAACTAAAGTCAGTTTTCGTCACATCCCTGCTCTCACAATCTTCCTTAAGCCCTCACCTCAATCAGGATAAAGTTGAGATGCTCAAATGTTTACCTGGGGTCCGGAACCTAGCATGTCTCTGAGCTCAGTTTCTATTTCCCTCTAATTCTCTTCCTTCACACCATGTCAGGTCATTTGTCCGGGTTCCTTCCAATACACCCACCATACCTTACCTTACACTCTTCTATCTGACATCTCCTTCCCATCATTTCTTTGCATGGCCCTCGTCTCTTTCTTCCTTCAGGTTTCTGGTTGCACCACATTAGGGTGCTTTGTTTTCATCTCCCCCATGCTGAACACTGTCTACTACACAATACCCCAGCACTTTTCCGTTCTGCATATTTTACATGACCTATTTGTTCCCATTGCTTCTAAACTTCCTAGACAGGGTCTCAAAATGGTTACATAAATTACTGAATTCCTTACACATTTCATTGTCTGCTTTAGACTGCATTCTCAAAACACTTCTTTCAAATAAGTTAACGCTAACTTTACTAATTTTAATACTAATTTTAAAAATCAAATTCACTCTTTTCCTAGTAACAGCTACTTTATTCTCATTTTCTTCTTGATAAACTAAGACAGCTCAAGAGCCCACCATCAACAAACAATACTTGAGAAACACTCCCACAATGTTCCTTAAAAATGAGAATAAGAAGTAAGAAATGGTGGAAATTTTTAATGTTTATTTTAGATTAAAGTTACCATTTTCTCTATGTATGGACAGTATAGTGTATTTAGAGTTCCTATTTTTTTATGTGTTCTCTGTGTACAACTGATGTCTGTGAAAATATGCTGTAAACTGCAAATCCCTGTGCTATGTACAATTTAAGCAGTTTTATTAAAACAATACTTCTTGTTTCTTTATTCTTAACTATGTCATTTTGGTGCTATATATTAGTAAAATTTCTTCTGAAATATTGCAATATTGTCTACATGAGTAAATAAGGTATGATATTCCAAATCTACACTTATGAAAACAGAGAAAGAAAAACAGAGTACCAAAGTAGCAGTCTTCTCCGAAGCAGTTCTCATCTCACCTCTGCAACAGTTAAATAACATTAAAAAAAGGAAAATTAAGATTACAAATGGAATTAGCACTGTTGGTACTTAATTCCTTTAATATAAGGAGAGTATCCTGGGTTATCTAGGTATGATCAAAATAATCCCAAGACTTATTTCCCATATGGGGAAGGCCCAATATGGACAGAAGCATACAATTTGCTGATTTTTACATAATTTGCAGATAGAAGGGTTCAGAAGCCAAGGGATGTGGCTGGCTTATAAAAGCTGGAAAGGCAACCAGATGACTTCCCCAGGACTGCTCAAAATGACAGCCCTGTCCAAACCTAAGACTTGGGTTCAACTTTTAACCCATAGAAATTTCCAGCAGCCTGATATAGCTGTCTCGTGAGAGGCTCTGCCAGTGCCTGACAAATACATAGGATGCTCTCAGCCAACCATGGGACTGAACACAGGGTCACCAATGTAGGAGCTATAGAAAGGACACAAGGAGCTGAAGAGATTTTCAGCTCCATAGGAGGAACAACAATATGAGCCAACCAGTACTCCCAGAGCTCCCAGGGACTGAACAACCAACCAAAGAATACACATGGAGGGACCCATGGTTCCAGCCACATATGTAGCAGAGGGTGGATTTGTTGGACATCACTGAAAGAAGAGGCTCTTGGTCCTGTGAAGGCTCGATTCCCCATTGTAGGGGAATGCCAGGACAGGGAAGCAGGAGTGGGTGGGTCGGTGAGCAGGAGGAGAGGGGATGGGATGGGGGTTTTTGGAGGGGAAATGAGGAAAGGGGATATTTGAAATATAATAAAGAAAATATCTGAATGTAAACAAAGAATATAGAAAATAAAAATATTTAAAAAAAAAGAAAAAAAAGAAAATATCTAATAAAATATATATGTTCTTATAAGCAATGATTTTGTGGTAAATTTCCACAGCAGTAATAGAAAATGGATAGAAGGACTTATGTGGCTGAAACATGATTTCTAGTGTCAAACAAACCTAAGATTCAATTTCAGACCTCAGCTCACCTAGGCTTTGTTCTCCTTCAAGAAAACATGGAAATAATAAGGTATCTGGAAACAACATTGTGAGGACTAACTGAAGGAGGCATAGAATCGTCCAACCAATAGGTTAAGCCCTTAGCAGCTATTAGCTGTGAGTTATTAACTGTGAAGGTTTGAATGAGAATGGCCCCTTGAATGCCTGACCCCAACTGGTGGAACTGTTTTAGAAGGCTTAGGAGGCGTGACCTTGTTGGAGGAGGTGTGTCACTAGGGTAGGCTTTGAAGTTTCAAAATCTCACACCATTCTATTCAGTGCTCCCTGCCCCACTGCTTCATGGTTGTCACTGTCATGCAAGCAATGTTCCTGAACCCAAGAAGGTGATTCTGATGCAATCACATTAGGGTCGCTTTATTCAAGCTCAAGCTTGGGCTCCCCACCAATGACACGGCAGGAAGGAGGAGCCCTGAGCCTAATTTTCACCAGCATTTAGAGCATCAAGAAAGGGGTAATGAGCCTGGTATACATTTGATTGGGGGCCATTAGGCCTTTAACATAATTGCCTGGTACTGGGAGACAAACCACAAACTTAGCTTCTGCTTTCCTCTTGATTGGTGGTTGTGAGGAAATGAAGTGTTAGGGGCAGGCTTGTAACCTGGAGGTGTAGATTTGTTGGGGGAATAACCTAGAAACTGGTGCTAGACACAGATCTTATTGGGGAGTAGCCTGGAAATTGGGGCTAGGAACCAGCTTGTTAATTAACTTGAGTTCAACCTTAGGTCAGGTTCTCTAAGATGGTGTCTGAATTCAAGAGGTCTTACCTCTTATGACAATGTGTAGATTCTCAGCTACTCCTCCAACACCACGCTTGCCTACTTCCAAGCCCCTAACCATGATGGTCATGGATATACACTCTGAAACTGTAAGCAAGCCACCCCCCAAAAAATGTTTTTTAAATATTTTTATTCAATATATTTTTTATTTACATTTCAAATGATTTCCCCTTTTCTGGCCCCCCACTCCCCGAAAGTCCCATAAGCCCTTTTCCTTCCCCCTGTTCTCCCATCCACCCCTTCCCACTTCCCTGTTCTGATTTTGCCCTATACTGCTACACTGAGTTTTTACAGAACCAGGCCCCTCCTCTGTTCTTCTTGTACATCATTTGATGTGTGGATTAGGTTTGGGGTATTCCAATTTTCTAGGCTAATATCCACTTATTAGTGAGTGCATACCATGATTAATCTTTTGAGACTGGGTTACCTCACTTAGTATGATGTTCTCCAGCTCCATCCATTTGTCTAAGAATTTTATGAATTCATTGTTTCTAATGGCTGAATAGTACTCCATTGTGTATGTATACCACATTTTTTGCATCCATTCTTCCATTGAGGGATAGCTGTGTTCTTTCCAGGTTCTGGCTATTATAAATAGGGCTGCTATGAACATAGTGGAGCATGTATCCTTATTACATGGTGGGGAATCCTCTGGGTATATACCCAGGAGTGGTATAGCAGGATCCTCCGGAAGTGACCTGCCCAGTTTTCTGAGGAACCGCCAGACTGATTTCCAGAGTGGTTGTACCAATTTACAACCCCACCAGCAGTGGAGGAGTGTTCTTCTTTCTCCACATCCTCGCTAACACCTGCTGTCTCCTGAGTTTTTAATCTTAGCCATTCTGACTGGTGTAAGGTGAAATCTCAGGGTTGTTTTGATTTGCATTTCCCTAATGACTAATGAAGTTGAACATTATTTAAGATGTTTCTCTGCCATCCGAAGTTCTCCAGGTGAAAATTCTTTGCTTAGCTCTGTATCCCATTTTTTAATAGGGTTATTTGGCTTTCTGGGGTCTAACTTCTGGAGTTCTTTGTATATATTGGATATTAGCCCTCTATCTGATGTAGGGTTGGTGAAGATCTTTTCCCAATTTGTTAGTTGCTGATTTGTCCTTTTGATGGTGTCCTTTACCTTATAGAAACTTTGCAATTTTATGAGGTTCTATTTATCTATTTTGATCTTAGAGCATATGCTGTTGGTGTTCTGTTCAGGAACTTTACCCCTGTACCAATATCCTCAAGGGTCTTCCCCAGTTTCTTTTCTATTAGCTTCAGAGTGTCTGGCTTTATGTGGAGGTCCTTGATCCATTTGGAGTTGAGCTTAGTACAAGGAGACAAGGATGGATCAATTCGCATTCTTCTGCATGCTGACCTCCAGTTGAACCAGCACCATTTGCTGAAAAGGCTATCTTTTTCCATTGGATGTTTTCAGCTCCTTTGTCAAGGATCAAGTGGCCATAGGTGTGTGGGTTCATTTCTGGATCTTCAATACTATTCCATTGATCCACCTGCCTGTCACTGTACAAATACCATGCAGTTTTTAACACTATTGCTCTGTAGTATTGCTTGAGATCTGGGATACTGATTTCCCCAGAATTTCTTTTGTTGTTGAGAATAGAAAAACTCTTTCTTTTACAAATTGTCTTGGTCAGGCTGTCTACAGAATAGTAACTAAGACACTATCTGGTCAATTTTATGTGAAATTTGAGTATCTGTTTACTGTAACAGCAAAAGGCCTAGGAAAGAAAACTGTGCATATATTAAAATGGAGATGGAATTAGGAAGGTGAAAACTGAGTTCAGGTACAGGCTGTCATAGCAATGGGATCTCAAGCAAATCATTGAACTTCTCATCTACAAACTAGGATAATCACAGTGCTTCATCCGCACCAAATTAAGCCCTCAATGCAAAGCCCTTCAGACACTGAATTCATAGGGCTGGTAGACTGTATGTCACACAAATCCTTTACTTAGATTCTTTTGTGGGTATGTCGTTTTTTATGTGTGGAATGATGAATACAATCTCTCTTGTTAAAACCACATTATTGGTAATTGTGCTTGGTACGTGATAAATTTCTAGCAGGTAAAGAAGTAGCTGTCAGAAGAAAAAAAAAGACAATATGACCCACATGGGATTTCTTTACAAAATTATAAAATCATCAGAAATCTAAGTATTTCCTTCACTGTGCTAAATGTTCCTCAGAAACACTCAACACATGCTCAGCTCATGTTCATCAAAATTCTTTTGAACAGGCAGTGTGTCTAAAGGCAAGATTGCATCTGAACAGGGTAGTAGTCCTATAATTACAAGCTTAAAGAGCTAGGCTAGCCTCTCGATCTATTTCTTTCTCTTCATATTAAGTGGCATACAAAAGGTTTTAACTCACTAAAATCTACCTGTGTTAAGGTCTACTTCAATTCTACTAGATTCTCTCTCTCTCTCTCTCTCTCTCTCTCTCTCTCTCTCTCTCTCTCTCTCTCTCTCTCTCACTTTTAGGAATGGAATCTGCACATAGCACACTGTGCATGTGGAAGTCACACAATAACCCACAGAAGTTGGTTCTCTCCTTCAATCCATGTGAGTTTTAAGGGTCAAACTCAGATCCTCAGGCTCAGAAGCAAGCTCCTCTGTGCACCAAGGCATCTCATATGTCCCATCATCCTCTCTTTTCTACCTACCTCCCTAAATTCAGCTTCTCCCTCTTTCTTAGGTCTTCAGAAGTACAGTGAAGGCTCACAACAACAGAATGGATGTTATTACAACATATAACACATAATAACAATGTATTATTACAGCCCTGAAGCAGGATGTGTGACACAGGCAAAGTAAGGAAATGTCATGCCCACACACATGACACAGGTCAGGTCAATAGTTTTCTACATGTGTTACATATGGGGTTCTCAATTGTCATAATTTTGCAAAATGCTACGCTGATATTCAGTATGTCTTTTCCTTTATTTTTTCTTCTTTCTTCTTTCTTCTTTCTTCGTTTTTTTCTTCTCAGAGTCCTCAGCATGCCTGAAGGTGTAAAACTATAATGTCATAGCAGGGGATGAGAATTCATTGGGTCATCCTTAAATAAGTCTGTGCTTAAATCACTATCATCCAAATGGAGGAAAAACCACTGCAGTTTTCAAAAGAGCATATTAGGCTGAGTCCTAAGTGAATTTCGGGATGGTGCAGGAGCCAGTAAGCAGATTTACTAAAGGTTCAAGATATATGTAAACTAAGAGAGACAGTTCCAGAATTATTTTATATGTCTTTTAAGCCAATACACTATTGCATTTGTGTAAATAAATAAAAAAAAAACCCTCCTCGAACTCTCCATGACGTGAGAGCAAAGCCCCACTCTACCAATTTTCTGCCTTCCTCTCTCATTTACTTAGCTCCTCCTCAACCGTAAGACACATTTTCCTTATTTTTCTCCTTGACATATTTTTCTCTATTACCCTTTCCACTCAAGTCAAAAGAGGAAGAAATAGTGATGATTTAGCAAAGAATCCAGGTGGTGTTTTTCCCCTGTCTCAGTGGAGAGATGAATAGACTATGGCACAAAAGAATGTATTGATATCTCATAACTAAAACGTTTGAAAATCCAGGAATTAATTACCATTCACATTTCTCTGACTTTGAGTTCTCCCCTTTACTAGAGCCTCAAAGCTTATGATCACACCTTAATTATTCTCAACAGCAAATAACCATGTACTTGAGTTTTGCTGTGATCCCACATCCCCAGAGTTAGAATTGGAATTTCAGAAGAGACCTTCTTCACATGCAAAAGCTACGTGCTCTGCCTCTTTGATGCTGACTATCTAATAACTAAGCCATTGCTATTCACTCCATAAATGTTTACCAAATGATTCCCAGACTGTGTAAAGCACCAAGACATGTATAAACACGTAACTTCTATTAACTGGGGGTGGGGTCAGTGCTGATGGGATGATAATGTGCAACGTGAACCTCTATAGAAAATGCCCCCATCGTAGAAAATGTCCAGCAAAACAAAGTTCCCAATATTGCACGGAAATGACTAGGAAAGTAATGTACACATTAATCACTGTGATTAATGAGTATCTTTAAAAGGCTAATCACTTATCCTAGCCAGTGCTTCAAAATTTCATATACACAATAGATATCTTTCAAAATTGATGACTGGGTTCCATTGAAAACCAAATAAATGGGAATCTCTAAAAATGGGATCCTAGACACAGCTACCTTTAAAAAGATGTCTAGGCTGGATCAATAGCTCAGTGGATGAATATGCTTGCCACAAAACCTGACAACCTAACTTTGAGGGCAGAATCCACATTGTGGAAAAAGAAAAAAATTAACAGAATCCTGAGATTAACAAAATTCCTAAAATATTTCCTCTGACCTTATCATGGCAGTACACAATCAGACATACAGAGAAAGAGAGAGGAGAGAGAGAGAAGAGAGAGAGAAAGAGAGAGAGAGAGAAACATAGACAGATAGAGAGAAACAGAGACAGAAACAGAGAGAAATAAATGCAAAAATGCTTTACAAGTGTCTTACTTTCCATCCAGTTTCATAGTTAAAGGTACGTCCAAGACTATAACGCATAACCAGTGTTAAGTTAGTGTTATAGACAACAAAGAGGATATAATAAAAATAGGTACAGTTATAACAATTAAATTGGGTAAGCCAAAGAGAAATTACTAACTACATTAATTAAGGATCTCAAAATATGGCATGATGCTAAACTTTAACCAAGAAATAAAGACATATGCATGCATGCATATACATACATATATACATGTATATATGTAGAAAGATAGATACAGATGTGTGTGTGTGTGACTGTGTACACATACACATCAGAGCCCTTGACTCCTACAAAGGCTAATCCTTAGACTTTCCAGAGAATGTCTCTACCAGTGAAGATTCCAAATATCTGGGATATTGAAACTCATAAAAACACTGAATATGATTCCAATACTCGGAGATAAACACATATGCACCAGATTTTATTATCAGGTAAATATGAAACAAAATGATGATGTTTCTATAAATATGTGTGTGTGTATGTGTGTGTGTGTGTGTGTGTGTGTGTGTGTGTGTGTGTAAGAGCAGATACATGTTAAAAATAAGAGGCTTAATTTGCCATGTTGAAAGTGTGAAGAATTTCTCCATTTGCACTCCCTCAGAGTATTTTCCTCACTAAATAACTGTATTTCTTCACATCTAAATGAGTGACAATTCTTCTGCAGCCTAGCTAGCTCACTAATTTCCTTTATGACTCAGAAAAGTCTCTGCAGGACCTGGGATGCAAGTCTTTAAAATGGGCAGTGCTATCATAGGTCAGCTTATCCATTGAGTCTGATGGAAAGATCCTGACTCAAAGAATAAAGGTAGAAGAAAGTGCTATTGACAATAATGTCTGATGACCTCAGGCATCCCTCCGTTTGTACAGACATACTGTCAAAAAGAAACATTTTGGTTTTTCTATTGTGTAAAACTAACGAGTTAGCATGGGTGTTAAGTCCAATTGCACAGGTATTGAGAAGGTTTTTTGTTTTGTTTGTTTGTTTGGTTGGTTGGTTGATTGGTTAGTTGGTTGGTTGGTTGGTTGGTTGGTTGGTTGGTTGGTTTTGTGGGTTTTTTTGTTGTTTGTTTGTTTAGTTTGTTTGTTTGGTTTGGTTTTTTGGGTTTCTTTTTTGTTTTTGTTTTTGTATTTTGCTAAAAAACATTTACTCTTCTTTGAACCCATGAAGTAACTAAAAGCAAAATAGAGACTTGATTTTTTTTTTGTCTTCATTTTTTATTTCTTCTCTATTTTGGTTCCAATTCTTTCTTGACTTTTTACAGGAATGTTAGTAATTAAGAGAGCCGCTCTCCCATTAACCGATATCATCCTTCTTTAAAGATGAAGGCACAAGCGTAAGTCACTTTCTTAACCTGGAGTCACCACAGATGCCAGGAATAGCACAGCCTCACTGTGAAGGCTACCAAGTGCCCCAGATAAAAACATGTTGGAGGGTGATGCCTCATACAGAGCAGAAGTCACCATCCTGCCAAAGCCACATGGATGCTATCAATGTCTGTCAGCCATAACAGTGTCCTCCGATCAAGTCTTTGAGTGAGAGGTGAGATAGTGACCAACCAGGCAGCCCACCATTGCCCAGGACTGTTTAATTATGTAGATCCCTTGTCCCCTGCACCAATATTTGTGTATTCTTTAGTCATTGAAGTCGGTATCCTAAAGAAAGACTTGGGGTCAGTCACGGAACCCATTCATTTGTTCCTCTTCCCAAGGCATTGAACGAATCTTTCGGCCTTGCACCAATATTTGTCTCCTTAATCAGTGCAGTGGGGTGGGTTGCTAAATGTGGTTTGTTAGGGCTCCTGGAACCATGGCTTTTGTCCGCAACCCTACATTGTTATCATCTTACCTTATGTTTTAATTATGGTTGGTTAGTTAGTTACTCAGTCAGTTAGTTAGTTAGTTAGTTAGTTAGTTAGTTAGTTAGAGGGGCTGTGCATGCTACAACATTCATGTGGAAGTCAGGGGACAATTTGCAGAAGTAGGTTCTCTCCTCCTTGCATGTACTAGAGGTCAAATCCATGTCATCAGGCTTTTCAGCAAGCACCTTTACCCACTGAGTCAGCCCCCCCCAGTTCATAATCTTTAGAAAATCCCTATAAATATGTTCAAGAAATCTTTGATTAATTTGATTACTTGATCATTTCATGCTTGCTTCCAGAAAAAAATAAACAACGCATTCCATTTTGCAGTGTAGAGATGCAGTGATTCTAATGGCTCTGACAGACAAAATGGTCAAGCAAATTGGGATTGTAGGTAGAAGAAAGATTATTGGCATGTAGAAGTTGGATTCCCCGCATCATGAAATACAAGAAAAAAATCTTAGGATTGGTTTCTAGCTCGTTATGCTCAGAACACTCCAAGACAAAGATGTCCAGCAACCACACGGAAAAGAGAGTTGTCTCTGGAATGCACCTTTCTGTTTCCCTCTGCAAACTGGTTAAGCAAGTAACCCTTCTTTAACCCATTTCACTTTCATCAGTTGGTGCTATGCAAAGTGTCACTTGACAAGTAAAAGTTCTCCTTTCAGAAAACTGTTTGACAAGTTGAGAAAGTTAGAGAATTCCAGTTCTAGTCATTACACTAAAGGTTCTGGTTAGGGATTATACCTGCTGAAACAAATCAAGTGCAACCAGAAACATGGAAACCAGCCTTCAAAGAGGAATGGTGAGCATCTAAGGCAGGGATTCTGAGATACTAGGCTGGTCAGATGGATAGCCAACTAAAAAAAGGAACAGGAAGACCCAGAGGGCCCTACAATAGACATTCCACACATAGTCCAGACAAGGAAAGTAAAATTATTTTGAGTGATATCTTCTAGAATCTGAGACTTGATAGTTAATAGAAAAAAATTGTAAAGAAGAAGGTTAGATGGGATATTAGATGCTATGGATGTCTTATAACAAAGACTATGTTCATTTTTGATAGAAGCTGGCTACCTGCACCAGAAGAATTTGAAATAAGAGATCCAACAACTACCTCCATAACAAAGAAGGCTCATTATTTCTGTTTCCTTTCTAATGGAGTAGTCACTGGCTAGGCGTGGGCTCTTCCTACAGGGTGAATGTTCCTTGGGGCTGCTAAGTACTTGCTCAGAAAGCTACTAAATAGGATATAATCCCACGTACCAAGTTTCCTTGAACCTGGACTTTGGGAAGCTGATCCTGTTTCTGCCAAAGATGGCTAAATTTATCTTCTAAGGATCACAGTAGAGATCCTAAACTTGCAATGGTAGAGGAGTTGACAGTGGTATGGCAAGTCTCTCTGCAGCTTTACAGCAGCAGCAGCAGCAGGAGCAGCAGCAGCAGGAGCAGCAGCAGCAGGAGCAGCAGCAGCAGCAGGAGCAGCAGCAGCAGGAGCAGCAGCAGCAGCAGGAGCTGCAGCAATCTGACCTCAAACCATCACCAAATCATGCTAAAGGTGCCCCACTCAGTGCAATCCTAGGATAGAGAAAGTGCTTTCAAAATATGAATTGGATGAATCAAGTTGATAATGATACCTTTTCTAATCTTTTGTTTTCAGTGGGCATCATTTATTTGGTGCATGGAAATCATGCTTAAATTCATAATAACCTGATAAACAAAAATTGTCTGACTTGACTTAGTATACAAGGAGGCTCTTGTCTGGCCCTTAACACCAGGGTAGGATTCTGTAGCTGGCATTTTAAGATAAAAGATCATACCTTGGCAGTCCCAACAGTTACTCATTCCCCCTCACTGACACCCCAATCCCTGTATAAGTAAACAGATAAAGAATAAAAGTACAACAGAAAAGGGAGATTCAGAAAACCAAGAATACTGCTATGAGCTTTAAGTACAAACAGAAGAACCATAGAAACACAGTCATGGTAGTTCGTGGGACCTGATTACTCTTTGTCTAAGTTACAGCCTGATCATCAGAGAAGATTGTGGTCATGAGAAGGGGTGATTGTCAGTCAACCAAGTTTTGCTATCACTGGAACCAGAGTGTGTAAAGGTTCGGGACAATTACATCACTGCACCTTCGTATGGAAGGAGAATAAGACAGGTAACATAAACTCATAATTCTTTGCTCGGCTATCATACTTAGGTAGAGTTAAGCAGGTGTTAAACCAAAAGAAAGGAGACATACAGAAAATTCAGATGAAGATTCGAACTTTGACCCTGCTGTGACTTACTATATAAGCCTGAGTGAAGAGTCAATGCATTTTAAACAAAAACAGTTTCTGAGTACCTATAATAAGGCAAGTAAGCATAGGAGACAGTTTAGTACCCTGAGAGCCCCATTTGGTTTGGAGTGATAAAACTCCTCCTCCTCCTCCTCCTTCTGCTTCTTCTTATAATAATAAATAATAATAATAATAATAATAATAATAATAATTTTTATTCCTTTACCTGCACGTACTATGTATACACACACCTTTCTACAAACCATACCCCAAGACAAACCTCTGAAACACTAGACCCCTCAGCTATATGTTGAACATTAGTGTGAGTCTCCTTGTCTCTATTAAGAATAAAAGTCAGTTTCTATTTACACACATTCCAATTTCATTCGATTGTGAAGACGAGAAGGACCAGTCAGGTCTGCACTAATTTTGGATAATGGGCAAAAGTATGTACCCTAGTAACCTTTAAGGGTAGACCCCCTAGTTATCATCTTAAACCTATGTATAATGGACATGCATAGGATTAAAATCAGATGTATTATGGAAAAGGACACATTCAGGAAAAAAAAAAAAAAACACTTCTACAACCTAATCAACCAATCAAAGTAGTGAACCACACAAACTATGCCTCTTAGTAATGAACCTCTCCTTCTATTAGACCCAAGGCTGGTATCTGGGCCCGCGAGTGTCTTCAGTCATGTCACACTGTCAATCTTTACATTGTATTCCTCTTAAATCTGTCACTGTAGTCTGTATACAATTATCATGTCTCCTTTACAAATCAGCCCTTTTTTCTTTTGTCAGTTCTTTTCATAAGAGACCAGAACCTTGAACCACCCAGCCCAGACAGACCCTGGCCACCAGGAGCAATTATGTTTCCCCATGAGTTCTTCATCTCACCTCCTCTGTTCTCAGTATAAGTGAGAAAGTCATCATCCCATTATGGCAACATGTCCTTGGAAATTTGGTGTGAGGATTGCACAAATGAGCGCATTTTCCTTCTCCTTCCAGGGAACAAGAAGCAGCCAAACCAAGAGTCTAATTCCACTTTGCTACTTTTCTCTCAGCAATGATTGAACTCAAAAAAATAAAGGAAAAATAGTTACACATTTTCTTTATAAGCTAACAGTTCCCTGATCTCAGACTTTAAATACGTACATAACAAATTAAAAGTTTGATGGAAAAAAATACTTGACGGTCTTTATGTAAAACATAAAAACCACACCTCTAATGTCAACACGTTCATCGAGAGAAATTGGTTCTTCAGTTAAGAGCACGGTACACTTCATTTTTCTCTAGATCCTTTTCTGACACAGAATCTGAAGAAATTTTACTGCCGTCAAATTTAAAAATGATAGAACCCTGCACTGGAAAAACTGCCAACAGCACCAATTTCGGGAATCATACTCTCCTTGATTAATGTGGAATATTTCATCCATAACAACTGCAAACAAACGTGTGGGAGTGTCGAGGTCTCAGGAGACTGAGGGAGCAAGGTCCTCTCAGAGTAAATCTGCACATCTTCTGATATTTGTGTTTTTACAGGATAATAAAACCCAAGTGCAAAAGGAACTAGGGAAAAAGATACTACCTGTGAAACAACAACCCTGAGAGAGCAGGCTGCTGCTGGTCCCACCAAGGGCCACTGCTCCATTGTTTCTTGGAAGAACTTCTTGACCATCAAAGGGAGGTGATCTTGGATTGCCATAACCTTTCAGCCATACTCAGACAGGAGGGGGAGGGGAAGCGAGAGATGGAAATGAAGAGGGAGAGGGGGAGTGAAGGGGAGGGGGAGGGAGAAAGGGAGGAAGAGAGAGAGAGAGAGAAGAAGGGAGGGAGAGAGAGATGCAGAGGGAGAGGGAGAGGGGGAGGGGAAAAGGGAAAGGAAGAGATGGAGAGGGGGAGAGAGAAGGAGGGAGGGAGAGAGATACAGAGGGAGAGGGAGAGGGGAAGAGAAAAGGGAGAGGGAGATGGAGAGGGGGGGAGAGAGCAAGAGGGAGAGAGAGAGAGAGAGAGAGAGAGAGAGAGAGAGAGAGAGGAACTTCTTTATGGGGTTGGTGTTATTTATAAAGACAATTGAATTTATTGCGTTTACCACATAGAAAAGTGGTGAAACTAGGACAGGGGCTGCTAATCTATGTCAAGATGAAATGCCCTCATGTCTAGCCTGTGGGAATGGATTCTTAAAAAGTACTTCCAACTTACTAGTACTATTGTTATACAAATTCTAGTGATATGTTCATGTATAAAATCAATCTAACAGGATAATAATATAGCTCAATCAATTCAATTGATAGAGTGCTGGCCTAGTATCCACCAAATCCTGAGTTCAATAGCTAGTTACCAAGTAACTGGGTGTGGTTTCAGCCATATGTAATACCAGCACTTGGAAGGTGGATCAGAAGTTCAAATCTTCATGGTATGCACTCACTAATAAGTGGTTATTAACCTAGAAAACTGGAATACTCAAAACATAATCCACACATCAAATGAGATACAAGAAGAAAGGAGGAGTGGCCCCTGGTTCTGGAAAGACTCAGTGAAACAGTATTCGGCAAAACCAGAACGGGGAAGTGGGAAGGGGTGGGAGGGAGGACAGGGGAAGAGAAGGGGGCTTACGGGACTTTCGGGGAGTGGGGGGGGGGGAGCTAGAAAAGGGGAAATCATTTGAAATGTAAATAAATTATATCGAATAAAAAAATTTAAAAAAAAAAAGAAAACTGGAAAAAAAAAAGAAGTTCAAATCTTCAGTTATACATGACATTGGAGGCTAGCCTGGGTTACATGAAACCTTATCTCAAAACAAAACAAAATCTATGTATCATCTATACTTCAGAAGTATTGTAAACAACGGTTGAGTCAACAAAATTTTTCCTAAGAATATAGTCTTCATTTTTCTAAATGAGAAAAAAAGATTCTTTCATGTGAGGAGAGGCAAAAGTGAGAGGATACTTGGAAAAAAGGCAGAAAACAGGCATCAAATTTTCTAATTTTCACAGTGAATATTATTTTCTTATTAAAATGCTACTCAAAAATCACATTAATAAAACTGCCACCATCCACCAGGTCAGCCAAGTGAATAACTGTGTTATTAAAGATTTCTTGATATTTTTAAGACCCAAGTCACCCCAGCATTCCAGTCTGTATCCAGGTCTTCTACCACATTGGCCATTTTGGCACCTTTCTGCTGCCATTGTACAAGACCAAAACCCCCTACCTCTCATTCTTCAGTTTCCTATTACCGTAGACAACCCAACAGAGGTGATATTATTTCAGGACATATCTGAAAATAACTTTTTCTTTTAATAACCAACCACCTGCATGGCAGGAAAAATCACAGGAAGCAAATAACCGTCCCTGCATGAGCCACTGTCGCCTGCAATCTTACAAGGTAATGAAACCAATTCCACACTTTGCTGGTAGTCTGCCACCGAAGATAAAAACCAAAAGGTTTTGATCAGCCTGCGAGTGAAGCCTAGAAGAATTCCTGGATTTAAACAAAGAAGAAAGGCAGAGTGCCCTGAGTCCGCTGTTCTCTGAGATTTAATTGTCCTCCTGACTCAATGCTCATCGAGGTGCATGAAGCGCTACTGGACTTCTAGAGACCAAACCGAGCTGAAATGAAGAAAATCATACCCAAGCAGAGAAGAGATATGATTACAGCAGCAGGACGCTGCAACCCAGAAATCTGACTTTTGAGCTCAGACAAACAACTCTTCTAAATTCAAAAGAAGTCTCCTGATCACTTTCTCACTGATGCATGAGGGGAAAGGAGTTTGCAACAACTTGTGAGATCCTGGGAAATTCAAATGCCTTTCACAAGAGATGATAATGGAGACGACCACACCCTGCAGCATCCAGCCCAGAGTTCTGTGAGCTTATGAATGGCACAGAGAATCTATTCCTCTAACAGACTGGGTGGAGTGGGATGTGCCCAGAAATAAACAAGTTACCTAGTTAGTGTGCACAGGTTCTATCATTCCAAAGCCAGATACACTGAGAGAATTAGAAGAATTAATCTTTCTTTCTTTCTTTCTTTCTTTCTTTTTCTTTCTTTCTTTCTGTTTTTTTGAAGTCTCCCTTCAACTTTAAGCATTTCAGACAAGATTCAATAAAAAATTTTTAATCTAATTTTTGTGCCAGCAAAGCCCATATAAATCAGCACAAGCCCTGAAAAATTGAAGAGGCACTGTGTTTTATTGAATCCATAAATCTAAGAACTTAGTGCTTAAAGAACAATTTCTCTCTCTCTCTCTCTCTCTCTCTCTCTCTCTCTTTCTCTCTCATCTCTCTCTCAAAATTAATGTGAGAACATGCAGGGAAATGGAGCCCAAGAATAAAAGCCATATTTAAATTACAGATACATGAAGTATCTTGGGAAAGAATCTTGCATAAATAAAATTGAACAAGGGTTCTGAACTCCAGTCAACAATTGAAGGACTACCTTCTGGCTGTTGAAAGTTCTGTGTTGCTTTTAAGCTTACTTGCTCACTGCTGTAACTAATTATCTCATAAAGAAAACTTAGAGGAGAAAGAATTTATTTTGGTTTGATAGAAAACAGAATTTATCTTCGTTTGATAGAAAACAGTCAATTATGGTGGAGAAAGCGTGGTTTCAAGTGAGTCCCCAGCAAGGAGAGAGTTGGGTGCTTATTCATACCCCAAGAGACCAATACTCACTGGGAGGAGACTGTCAGAACCTGGGCGAACGGCTCCTGTAGAGAGAACATCTTATGTCTGTGTGGATGTGGCAGCTGTCAACAATAAATGGTGACTGATGTCTTAGGCAGAAAATAGTAGGTGGGACATCTGGGAGACAGAAAGGAGTCTGGGATAGAGCCAGGCACAAGAGATTGGCCTGGGAAGATGTGAACAGACAGAACATGGCATCTGAGCATATTACAGCATGGTAACCAGCCATATTACAGAATATAGGTTAAAATAAATGTGTTATTTTAAATTATGTTCTAGTCAGAGAAGAGCCTAGCTAAATGGCCAAGGGAAATATATTTTGAGTTTGATTCTTATTTCTGGGAGCAGAGCACAGGGCTGGAAAGAAGAACTAGGTCTTAACTTCTACATTCTCCTTTTCCCTTTTTATTCAACCCTTGGAATGGTGTCACACACATTTAGAGTACATTTTCCTCCTCAGTTAATCCTCTGTACAAACATCATCACAGACATGCACAGAAACATCATCATGTAATTCTAAGTCTAGTCAACTTGACAATGAATAATAACTATCACATGTCTACTCTTTACCAATTTGACACCAAAACACATCACTTTAAATCATAACATCTCACTCCTGGTCTCATAAAGTCTTGTGCGGAGCTCATAACACAAAGAGTCCTTCTCTGAAAGTCCCCTGAGTCTTAACAGTGTGAACACAGTTCAAAATTCCAAAGCCCCAAATCTCTTCTGAAACAGGAAGAAAACTCTGAACTGTGAGCTCATGTGATGTAATGGGAATTAATGAAAATGAACCTCCAGTCAACACTTCCGACCCAAGCTCCCCTGCAGTCCTGCCCTCCTGACCGGCCATCTCTCCAGTGGAGGTCCTGGTCTACTGGTGCGGCTCCCGTGTGTTCCTCTCGCTTCCACCCAGTTCCCACTCATTCCAATTACCCAGTAGAGCATGACTCTTAATATTAAATAGTTAACCAACTGTATTTATGCATATGAAACTCACAATTACAAGATGCCAATATACAATGATAAAAGTCTTATCTCAATTTTCTAACCTTTGGATAAATTAACGTCTGACTCCATTGCTCCTTGGTTCTTCTCCCCTGCCTAGCGCTTCTTCTCTCCCATGCTCGCTCCGGTGTCTCCTCTCACCTCCCAACCCTTAGCTCTGCCTCGTCTTTTTTCTCCAGTCACAGACCTCTCACTGCCTCAATGTCAATGGATAGGAAATATCTCGTAACAATGTAAGAAATACATACACACATTCGTACATACATACATACATACATACATACATACATACCTAACTTCTAATATGCAATTCTCCCTTCCAAAATAAAGGAAAGATCAGATCAACGCAAGGCAACAATAAAGTAATACAAATACCAAGCCCTGCAGCTTTGTGTCTGGAAGTTGAAGCTTGTGATGCCGTCATCAGGAGCCCCGTGGTCACGGATACCTGTGCACTTGCAGAGCTGCTGTCTGCAGCAGTTGGGGCTGTTTGGGCTATGCTCAGTGTCCTCATCTTTCCTTGCCGACCATTGAAAGCTTGGGCATCTGGGCTCTCCGCTGCAGTTTGGGCTTCACGTTAAACGCTTCACTTGAATCCTACTCGGGAGCTCCATGCAGAGAATGTGACTCTACTACACATTGCTCGGGCTCACTAGCTTTCTCAGCATTGATACAAGACTCCAAGATTCCCCTTCTTAGTGTACCTTCCATACCTACAAACTGATGACTGTATTGATGACATTAAGCCCTGCTATCGGGGGGCTGGTGAGGTGGCTCAGCGGTTAAGAGCACTGGCTGCTCTTCCCAAGGTCCTGAGTTCAAATCCCAGCAACCACATGGTGGCTCACAACCATCCATAATGAGATCTGATACCTTCTTCTGGTGTGTCTGAAGACAGCTACAGTGTACTTACATATAATAAATAAATAAATCTTAAAAAAAAAAAAAGCCCTGCTATCATGTCAAGGTGTACCCCAAAACTTCAGAGGACAACTTCGGTGTTCCCTCACAACTGAAACTGATAAACCCTTCCCTAGATAATTGTTTTCCAGCAAAGGAGTCATTTAAAGTTCAAGCTTTAAATGAATGCATGTGTTTTGTTGTTATTATTATTGGTTATTTTATTTATTTACATTTCAGATGTTCTCCACCTTCCCAGTTTTCCCTCCATGAACCCCCTATCCCATCCTCCTCCTCCCTGATTCTATGTGGGTGCTCCCCTACCTACTCACTCACTCCTGCCTCACTGCCCTAGCATTCCCCCTACACTGAGGCATTGAGCCTCCACATGACCAAGGGTCTCCACTTTCACTGATGTCAGATAAGGCAACCCTCTGCTACATTTGCAGCTGGAGCCATGGGTCCCTCCCTGTGTACTCGGGTTGGTAGTTTAGTCCCTGGGAGCTCTGGGAGTCTGGTTGTTTGATAATTTTCTTTCTATGAGGTTGCAAACCCCTTCAGCTCCTTCAGTCCTTCACCTAACTCCTCCATTGGGCTCAGTCTGATGGTTGGCTGCAAGCATCTGCATCTGTACTGGTCAGACTCTGAAACAGCCTCTCAGGGAACAGCTATACCAGGCTCCTGTCAGCAAGCCCTTTTTGGCATCAGCATTAGTGTCTGGGTTTGATGTCTGCCTGCGATAGGATGGATCCCTAGGTGGGGCAGTCTCTGGATGACCTTTTTTCAGCCTCTGCTCCACTCTTTGTCCCTGTATTTCCTTTAAACAGGAGCAATTCTGCGTTAATATTTTTGAGATGGGTGGGTGGCCCCATCCCTCAACCGAGGGCCTTTCCTAGCCACTGAATATGGTCTTTATAGGTTCTATCTCCCCTTTGTTGGGTACTTCAGCTAATGTCAACCCCACTGGGTCCTGGGAACCTCTTGCATCCTTGCCATCTGGGACTTTCTAGTGGCTACCTCCAGTTACCCATCCCCTACTTCTACACACTTCTGTTCAATTTCCTGCCCTCTGTACCTCTGCCCCCTTCTCCTCCGACACCTGATCCTGCCCCAACTTGTTCCTTTCTCCTTCTTCCTCTCTCTCTCTCTCCTTCTACTCCCATGACTCTTGTGTTCCAAGTAGAAGTGAAACATCCACTCTTTGGTCTTCCTTCTTCTTGAGCTTCATATGGTCTGTGAGTTGTATTGTGGGTATTCCAAGCTTTTGGGCTACAATCTACTTATCAGTGAGTGCACACCATATATGTTCTTTTGTGACTGGGTTACTTCACTCAGCATGATATCTAGTTCCATCTATTTGCCTGTGAATTTCCTGAAATCATTGTGTTTAATAGCTGAGTAGTACTCCATTGTGTAAATGTGTCACGTTTTATGTATCCTTTACTCTGTTGGGAGACATCTGAGTTGTTTCCAGCTTCTCAGTATTATAAATAAGGCAGTTATGCACTTAGTGGAGCGTGTGTCCTTATTAAATGTTGAAACATCTTTTGGGTATATGATCAAGAGTGGTATAACGAGATCCTAAGAATACCATGTCCAATTTTCTGAGGAACCACCAGACTGATTTCCAGAATTTTTGTATCAGCTTACAATCCTACCATCAAGGGAAGAGTGTTCCTCGTTCTCCATATCTTTACCAGCATCTGCTATCACCCGAGGTTTTGACCTTAGCCATTCTGACTGGTATGAGGTGGAATCTCAGTGTTGTTTTGATTTGCATTTCCCTGATGACTAAGGATGCTGAACGTTTCTTTAGGTGCTTCTTGGCCATTTGATATTCCTCATTTAAAAATTCTTTCTTTCCAATGGAGGAGCTGGAGGGTGGTTAGGAGGAGCTGAAGGGGTTTACAGGCCCATGGGAAGAACAACGATGTCGGCCACCCAGACACCCCAGGACTCCCAGGGACTAAACCATCAACCAAAGGGTACACATGATTCCAGTCAAAAATGTGACACAGGAATGCCTTGTCAAGCATCAGTGGAAGGAGAGGTCCTTGGTCCTGTGAAGGCTCAGTAGATGCCCCAACAAAGGGAAATCTAGGGGAAGAAGGTGGGAGTGGGTCTGGTAGAGGGGCATATACGTGGAGGCAGGGGGTGGAAGAAGGAGTTGGGGGGTCTTTTGGGAGGGGGGAAATCAGGAAAGGGTTTACCATTGGAAATGTAAATGAAGATGATATTCAATAAATTTAAAAAAAAACTTTTGTTTAGCGCTGTTCCCCTATTTTCAATAGGGTTATTTGATTCTCTGGAGTCCAGAGACTTTTGTGTTTTTAAAAGCCAGATCTTTTGACAAGTGGAGGGTGTTGTCCTTAGGAAATTTTTGAATGCCACTGCTACAAATATACATTTTCTCCTAATGGGAACTACCTCCTTAGCAATTAAAGCTATTTTGTCCACATTTGCCTTGTCCAAAGGTTTAGCAATTCAGACTCAATTGTCAAAGAATAACTAATAGACACTCCTTTTAAAATAAATCCAAGCATTTTTTTCCTAAAGAGAGTACATATTTTTCATATCATTCCACTCCACTTTCTGCTCTGTTTAACTGTAAATCTTGATGAGTAATAATCATGTCGTAACCATTTTGTACACACATTTACAACTGCGTTTTCATAAGAACGCTGCCTCTCTGGTCTGAATTTCACATCCAAGAAGCAGTGAAGTGGCATTGCAACTCACATCGTTTGAAATTTGATTATTGTTTCTTGTGGCCAAATTATTTCAGCTATTTTCTCAGAAGTCTTATAAAACAAAACCATGGGGTAATGAAACTATTGTTGATAAGAAAATGTTTCAGACTCTACATGAATTTTTCTATGGACAGTTTAAGGTGAGCTGGGCCAATGCTAATGCAAGCAAACACTGAGAGGAGAGATGCTTATTTCATTTTCCTCCTTAATTTATATTAACAGTTCCTGTTACTTTTAATTCATTTATCACTTCTGAGCTTACTCTGTCTTCCGCCACTACTACTGCACTTAACCCAGATATCAGAGGCTCAGCAAAAAGATTTCACTTCAGTCATTTGAATTTTTTGAATTATTAATAAGACATATTATCACTCAGGAATTTTAGCTAACCTATTTATTTGAATTCTGATCTCTCTAAGACTATTTTTATTAAATTGTTTTATTTATTTACATTCCAAAAGTTTCCCTCCTTCCTATTTCCCCCTCCCTGTGTTCTTTAGCCCCTCCCCAAACCCTAGCCTCTGAGAAGGTGCTTCCCCACTCACCAATCCACCCCCACCTCACCCCACCAGCATCCTTCTTCCCTGGGTCATCAAGTGTCTACAGGATTAAGCACAACCTCTCCCACTAAGGCCATAATCTTGTGTGGCCTCTCTAAGACTTTTAACATAAAGGAGTGTTAAATTTTGTCAAAGGCTTTTTCAGCATCTAATGAGATGATCATGTGATTTTTTTCCAGTTTATTTATATGATGGATTACATTGATGGATTTTCATATATTGGACTGTCCCTGTATCCCTAGGATGAAGCCTACTTAATCATGGTGGATGATGCTTTTGATGTGTTCCTGGATTCAGTTTGCAAGTATTTTATTGAGTATTTTTTGCATCAATATTCATAAGTGAAGTTGGTCTGAAATTCTCTTTGTTGAGTCTTTGTGTGGTTTAGGTAATAGGGTAACTGTGGCTTTATAGAGTGAGTTTGACAGAATTCCTTCTGTTTCCATTTTGTGGAATAATTTCAGTAGTATTGGCTGAAAAATGGAAAAAGGAAATGTGGTACAGCTACTCAATGGAATAATATTTCAGCCATCAAAAACAAACTAAGACATCATAAACTTTGTAGTTAAATGGAGGGAACGTGAGAATATCATCCTGAGTGAGGTAACCCAGACCCAAAAGGATATGCATAATATGTGCTCGTTTCTAAGTAGATATTAGCAATAAAATACAGGATACCCATGCTATACTGCACAGACCCAAGGAAGCTAAACAAGAAGGAAGGCCCAAGGAAGGAGACTTGAATCTCATTTAGAAAGGAGAATATAATAGACGTAGGAAGAAGACAGAGGGAGGGAACTGGCTCTGAGGGGGGATGTGGAGGGGAATGGGGGTGTTCAGAATCAGGTGTGGGGAGAGACAGGGAAGATGGCCAGATGGCAATAAGAAATAATTAAAATATGGAGTTGGAGGAGGTGGGGGGGGCAATCTGGAAAACCTACCAGAGACATGGATAGGATTAGTTTCCAAGAATCAATGAGGGTGACCTTAACTGAAACTCATAACAGTTGGGCATATGGATCATGAAGAGGTTACTTCCTGTAGCAAGGCATGAACCCTAGTGCAGTAATAGGGACACCAACTCCACCTTAAAACTTTTGACCCAAAATTTATTCTATCTACAAGAAATGTAGGAAAAGGGGATAGAGCAGAGACTGAGGGAACGGCCAAGCAATGAGCAGATTAACTAGAGACCCATCCCATAGGTAATCGCCAATCTCTGACACTGTTAATGATACTCTCTTCTGCTTGCTGACATGAGCCTAGCACAGCTGTCCTCTGGGAAGCTCCACCCAGAAACTGACTTATACAGATGCAGAGATGAACAGCCAAACATTGGATGGAGCTTGGGGACTCTTAAGGAAAAAGTGAGGAAAGGACTATGGATCCTGAAGGTGATAGAAACTCCACAGAAAGACCAACAGAATCAACCAATCTGGATTCTTGGAGGCTCTCCCAGACTTAACCAACAACCAAAGAACATACACAGAACAGACCTAGGCCACCCTACATATGTGTGTTAGATGTGCAACTCGGTCTTCATGTGGGTCCAAAACAACAGGACAAAGGGCCTAAAGCTGTCTCCTGTCTGTGGAATCCTTTCCCCCTAATTCTGCTGTCTTGTCTGGCTTCAGTGAGAGAAGTGCCTAGCCCTTCAGAGACTTGACGTGCCAGAATGGGGTTGGGGGTGGAAGGACTGAGGTGAATGGCTCCACTCTCTCAGAAGAGAAGGGGAGGGAGGGTGAGGGAGGGACTCTGGGACAAGGGTATCAGGATGAGCTAAAATAATCTGGATATAAAAGGAAGAAAGAGACAGAGAGAGACAGAGAGAAAGGAAGGTCGGAAGGAAGGAAGGAAGGAAGGAAGGAAGGAAGGAAGGAAGGAAGGAAGGAAGGAAGGAAGGAAGGAAGGACAGAAGGAAGGAAGGAAGGAAAAGAGGAAGGAAGGAAGAAAGAAAGGAGAGAAAGAAAGAAAGAAAGAAAGAAAGAAAGAAAGAAAGAAAGAAAGAAAGAAAGAAAGAAAGAAAGAAAGAAAGAAAGAAAGAAAGAAAAGATGAGGCCTGACTGTTCTTCCAGAGGACTTCGAATTGACTCTAACCACCCACATGGTGGCACACAACCATCTATAACTCCAGTCCCAGGAAAATCTGACAGCCTCTGTGGGTATAGAATGCATGTGGTACACATACTTACATACAGGCAAACATGTGTGTGTGTGTGTGTGTGTGTGTGTGTGTGTGTGCGTGTGAGTGTGCGTGTGCGTGTGCATGTGCGTGTGTGTGTGTGTGTGTGTGTGTGTGTGTGTGTGTATGTGTGTGTGTGTGTGTGTGGTGCATGCATGTGCATGTGCGTGTGCGTTGTGTGTGTGTGTGTGTGTGTGTATGTGTGTGTGTGTGTGTTTGCATGAGTATGGATACCAGAGGAAGCCAGAAGAGGGTGTTAGATCCCCAAAAGCTGAAGTTCCTCTACAAAAGACCAAGCACCCTTGACTGCTAAGTCATCTTTCTAGCTCCATTCTACTCTTGTTTCTGTATACTGGTTGAAGTTAGTAGACTGTCGAATTCAATCCAAGTCCAGAGTTTGCATATATATTAGCATAGAGTCTGTGGCTATTTTTATACCATCAGAGTTATAAGTTTTCTACAGAGAAAAGATGACCATAAAACTAAAAATATTTATTATTGATGCTTTATAGACAAATCTGGTTATCCTCACCAAATATGGTCACTAGTTTATAAACGAACATTAGTTATAAAGTAGAATAGTAACAAGAGAGAGGCTAAGAGTCTTCCTTAGCCCATTTCTCAGCAACTTTTCAAAGACATGGGCCCCCCATGTCCTAATTCTGACCACACAGTCTTTTTTCTCCACACCCATATCTCAAAAACATTCTTCCTCCCTGTACCAAACTGTCAGCACCCGGATGGATAGAGTATCTCATGCTTTCATATTGTTCCACGTGTAATGACACTGTAGGGTGTCATCATTCACCTGGTACCTCTCTGTGTAACCAGACATTCTCTCAGCTACCTCATCCTCTGTCATTCTTAAGCCACTCTGTCTTCCACCCTTTCAAGTAAAGCAACATACCAATGCTTCTGCCCTATGTCTCAGCGACTCTCTGATGTGCAGAATGAAAGAGGAAGTTGGACAGATGAATACACTCTTGCAATGATTGAGTTTAATTTAGGACTAAAATAGAAAATGAGGATAGGATCAATTCTTTCTTAGGAGAAATGAAGAAATGTCTGATGGAGCGGCTTTGGCTGATAAAAATATTATTACTGTACATGTCCTAAAAGTGCTGAGGAAACAAAGATTTTTATGAATTTGCTGTAGTAAAAACCGTGAAAAATATCAGAAGTTATTCGAAGATAAGAATGCATCACAAATATGCTTTCTCTCAAATGCCTTAAAGTAGTTATAAAAGACAAGTGAGACAACATGAAATTAATTAAATATAAATAGAACATGATTGATCTCCTGCCCCTAGGAATTCATTAACTCTCACTGATTAGATTTGAATAAATCAGGATACACTACATTCCCTCTATAGAGGCTCCCAGAACAGGCTGATAGCAGGGCCCTCAGGTACAAGGTCCTTGAAAGTCATAGGCTAACACAGACAGACATAGACCACAGGAAGGCATGCATTGTTGCTGATGGCCACTGAGAGAAGAAGGTGGAGACAGAGTGGAAAGAAAGAGGGAGACAGAATTGACTAACAAATGGAATGGAGTGGGGGATCTGTTAGAAGAGGAGTATTTTTACATGTCAGTTCAGTACATGTAAAAGTATTCACTTATTTACTGGTGGGCAAAGTGGGTTGTTTGGTAATTGGCCATGTTGATCAGAATCCACCTTTCCAGGACAATTCTCCACCCCGGGAAGCAATGATTCTCTAAAGGAAAATCAGCTCTTCACTGTAGACAATTCTGTTGGAGCCTTAAATAGAAATCCAACCACAGAGAGAAAGATGAGAGCTTAAAGAGATGACTGTTCTTAAAGGAATGCATCCTGGTGGTTGGGAAGGATTTGAGTGAGACTAGAGCTGATTATAATGGTGTATTCTCCCAGGACTCATATCTAGATACTCACAACTCAGCTAATCTTTCAGGTTCATGCTAATGATGCTTTAACCAAATGGCTTCTTTTTTTCCCATTCATGAAGCTTGCAAGTCACAGTGTCCTGCAGAAGAGGTGCTGGAGATGATCTAGGAGAAGCATTCGGGAGTAAGTGATAGGGATGAGTAGACAAATGCATAGAGTAAGGTCAGAACGATATTAGCTACTTCGCCAACTCAGTGGATAGGCCAGTGAGGACCAACTCAGCCAGATTTTCCTTGATATCTCCCATTTGCAAGTGTGGAACTTTGAAGAAAGTGACTAAGCCTCTTTGGTACTTAATTTATTCTTTATAAAAACAGAATAATTGCACCTGCATTATAGGTTTGCTTTGAAGAATGCCTTTTGTATAAGTGTGGCTCTATTTCCTAACAGATTATTGTCTGTATCAATCTCATCAATTTTTGATAAGACCATTGCCATTGTGATACAAGTGACAAAATGTGACCTATGAAAACTGTTGGGTACCACATTCTAGTAGCTAACATCAGCTATGGGAAGGCTTCTCAGCAAATCAGTCTAAGAAGTATGTATCTAAAGATGCTTTCTCCTTACAATTAACTTCTATAACAAGAGCAAATATCGCATGCCTCTCACGCTTTCTTACGTAGGCCCTACAAAGGTATAGAACTTTAGGATGATACAAGTTAGGGGAAAATATGCTTTTTCTCATTACTAGAAGTACTCCCCCATCCTCTTCAGGGTGCTAACAACAAAGAAAATCCACAAGTCACCACTTACCTCCCTGTTTGAAAGGATTATAACTGAATCACTTATAATATCTGTCTATAGGAAGAAATATTACTTCCTTAGAAAAACTAGTGTATCACAGATAAGACCAGTATGAACATAGTGGAGCACATGCCCCTGTGGCATGGTGGGGCATCTTTTGGGTATATGCCCAATAGTGGTATAGCTGGATCTTCTGATAGATCTATTTCCAATTTTCTGAGGAACCTCCAGATTGATTTCCAGAGTAGTTATACCATTTTGCAATCCTACCAGCAATGGAGGAGTGTTCCTTTTTCTCCACATCCTCACCAACATTTGCTGTCACCAAATTTTTTATCTTAACCGTTCTGAGTGACAGAATCTCAGGGTCATTTTTATTCATCATTTCTCTGATGACTAAGGACTTTGAAGTACTTCTTGGCCATCTGAGATTCCTCTGTTGTGAACTATCTGTTTAGCTCTATACCCCATTTTTTGATTGGTGTCAGGAGCGATAGTGGGACAAGCTAATATACTAGCAGGTAATCATCTTGAAATGGCCTGCTTCAGATTATTATATAATCTACAACAGGTGAGCCCTAATTAAGTAAGATTGTGAGGGACTCATTTTAGGAAGGATTCATGCTATTAATATGCTTTTCCTGGTATTATTAAACATTCATAATAATCAATAAATAATAGCACACTCCTTGAGAGCAGAGCTCTGCAGATCCACAAAGATGTACTTACTGTCTTATAGTGATCAATGTAGACAAATAGGTGACTTAAGTTTTAATGATGATCCTATAAGAATTCCTAAAATTATATATGTGATTATTAAACTCTTTTATAACATAACTGCTATTAAGTCCTTTTCTGATAGTCAAAACTGCCATGAGAACTCTGCTAGTCTCCCAAATGTTACAAGTTAATTGCTCTTAGATGGTAACTAGACTTTCTCCTACTCAGAGCATATTCCAAGAGGTTATAAAACAATTAACCAAAGGTCATAAAAGGGGAACTAGGATTTATTATAGGTGCTAGGACAGAAGATAAAATATTGACTGGGTTTATCTATATAAAACTCCACTAATAATTTAATTATGGTTTTAAACCTTAAGTGAAGCTGAGAGACAGGTGATGGATGTTTAGCTAGATAATTACTCCTATTGGATATGCATGTAAACATTTTCTATTGTAAACTTATATTTCAATTTAATGGTTTGAATTTTTGTGTGAACTTGTGATGAACTTTGTAACATGTGATCATGTATTCTGAAAGATGTTTGAGGGCTGAAGACAAAGAGACAGAACTGAGGAACTTAGGTGAGAGGAACAGAGGTGAGAAGAACTGAGCTGAGAGAGGAATTGAACTAAGGAGAAGTTTTAGTCAGAAGAGCACAAGATTAAAGTACAGAATACCTAGGATACAATCCACAGAACTCAAGGTTAACAAGCAGAAGTGCCCAAGTGAGGATGTTTCAATCCCACTTGGGAGGAAGAGGAAAACAATCACAGGAGGCAGAGGGAAGGAAGGACCTTGGTGGGAGAGAGCAGAGTGTTGGAAAAGGGGAACATGATCAGATATGGGGGGAACAGTAAAGAAGCCCTGAGGGCCAGCACAATGAATGGAAATATGCAGTCTCCAGGGGTGGGAGGTGAGGGAACCGTCTAGAAAGTACCAGAGACCTGGGAGGTGAAGAGATTCTCAGGACTCAAAGTGAGGGACCTTAGATGAAATACCCAACAGTGGGAAGAGAGAACTAGTAGAACCTACCTGCAGTAAGTGGAGGGATGGGATACCACCCCACAGTCAAAAACTCTGACCCATAATTGTTCCTGTCTAAAAGAACTACAGGGACAAAAATGGAGAAGAGACTAAGGGAAAGGAGGTCCAGTGACAGCCCCAACTTGGGATCTATCTCTAGGGAACGCTCCAAGGCCTGACACTATTACTGATGCTATGGTGTGCTTACAGACAGGAACCTAGCATGGCTGCTCTCTGAGAGGCCCAACAAGTAGCTGAGACAGATTAAGATACTTACACCCAACCAATTGACTGAAGTTGGAGACCCCTGTGGCTGAATTAAAGAAAGGCTGGAAGAAGCTGAATAGGGTGACCCCATAGGAAAACCAGCAATCTTAGCTAACCTGGACCCCCTGAGATCTCTCAGATACTGAGCCACCAACCAGGCAGCATACACTAGATAGTCTAAGGCCCCTGACAAATATACAGCAGAGGACTGACTGGTCTAGTTCAGTGGTAGAAGACTTGAGGCCCCAGGGAGTAGGGAGGCCTGGAGGGGGTAGGGAGGGTGGGGACATCCACTTGGATCAGGAAAGAGGGGGAATGGGATATGGAACTATTGGAAGATGGAATGGGAGCGGATAACTGGACTGTAAAAATATAAAATAAAAAATCCCCCCAAAAAGAAAAGAAAAACTAGTGTATAGCAGACTGATTTAAATAGAAATAAACATATAAGCATTAATATGTCCCTCGCAAGCTTTTATAGAAGTTAGACAAAGAGGAGGTTTTTTTTTTTTTTTTAATATTAAAAAGGAGACCTAGGCAGTGAGTGTTTGCTAAGATGGAGAAAAATAAGCTAATATGAAATCAACCCCCTGGATGAGTTTAGCAATGAGATGTGATCTAGTAAAAGTCCCCAAAAGATGTGTTTGTGACAATAATGGTCCTTTACCTATAATGACCATATCAAAGTTGTACATATATGCAGTATAACTATGATATATTAAATGGTGCTTAGATGTGCATCTGTTTTGCAGACAGAATAAATCAAACTCTTTAACATAAGCATTACTTCTCATATTTATTTCCATGATGGACACACTAAAATTTCCAGTTTAAGCAGTTTTCAGTTATGCAATGTACTGATCTCAGCCCATCACCCTGATGTGCAGTAGATCTTGTCTTCACTGTGTCAGGTTCTCCCAATGCTTCTCACTGCTGTGTTCCTTGGCCTCTATTTGTTCTCTGTGTTCATTAGTATTTTTTATGCTGTCATATTTGTTTTATTTTTGTCATTCCATTTGCAAATGACACCATCAGGTATTGCTTTTCTCTTATGGGAGTTTATTTTCTCCAATGTAATGTCCTCTGGGTCCATCTGGGTAATTACAGAAAGATTTGCTTCTGTTTTTTGTTTGTTTGGTTGGTTGGTTCGTTGGTTGGTTGGGGGGTTTGTTGTTGGTTTTGTTTCACAGGTTTTTCGTTTCTTTGCTTGTTTGTCTTTAGATGAGTAGACATCCATCATGTATGCAGTCCACATTCTTTTCATCCATTGACAAAAGTGTTCTTGGGCTGCCGTTCCAGAGGATGCTTCCCGATTTCAGCATATTGCTCATTTTGTCTTTAGACAATATAGGAAAGTATAACTTCCTGAAATAGTTTTAAATATCTAAATCTATGCTTGAAATATATGTGATCATATATCCTCTGTTTGCCTACCAATTTATTTACTCATTTATGCATTTATTAATTTGGGGTTTTTTTTGTTGTTGTTGTTAGTTGATTGGTTTTTTTGTTTTGTTGTTGTTGTTTTTTTTTTTTTCTATTGGTGGCGGTGGTGGTGGTTTTGGTTTGGTTTGGTTGTTTTTTTCAGGGTCCCATGAAGAGGCCAGAAAGAGAGGCTGGGAGAGTTCTCAATATTCAGGAATGTTTACCACTCTTGCAGAGGACACGAGTTCAGTTCCCAGCACCTACATCAGGCAGCTCACAACTGCCTACAATTCCAACTCCAGAATATCTGACACCTTAATCTGTCCTTTGTAGGCACTGCACATACATGTACAGGCATACACACACACACACACACATACACACACACACACACACACACTTAAAAATAAAATAAATCTTTAATGCAAAACTGAAGACAGAGCCAGGACAGCACAATGATCATAGTTAAGGCTCCTCTGAAGAGGATCTGAACTGCTGAGGATGGACTCCAAGGCAGATGCAAAGATATGGCAGAGAAGCGAAAGTTATTGTCTGCTGTGGTGGCAGGCTCATCAGGAACAAGCCAAAGCCCTTTTTGAAGTGAGGAGTGTGTGTGCACATGTGTATGTTCGTGTGTTTGTGTGTGTGTGTGTGTGTGTGTGTGTGTGTGTGTGATTATTTTCATGAGTACAGTTATACTTTGTGCATAATCTAACGCTCTCATTTAGCTTGGAGATTTTAGTGCAATGGAGAAATACACACCCTCAGTGTTACTGGAATAATCCCAATGTGGCATGGTAGATGTTTTACCAATCTGAAAATTTCCATTTTGTTCTGTCCTTACTGGGCACTACCTGTACTCCTCAACACATCTTTCCCAGTCCTCCCTGATTCCTTTCATTTTCTTCACTGAGCTTTTCTTTAGTTCCTTAAGAAAATCACTGAGAGGAAATCAGTGTGTCTAATCACATTACATCCACAGTCGGCAGTGGAGAGCAATAAATTAATACATACATACTAGGGTTCTGCTCACGTTCCCCAGTTTTACACAATCCAGGATCCCCTGCTTAGAGAATGGTGCCACCCATGAGGGACTGTTCTTCCTACTTCAATTAACACAATCTCAAATTTTTCCCCATAGACATATCCCCCACAGCAACCTAACCCAAACAATCTCATCCTGAGGCTCCCTTTGTGGTGATTCTAGAAATTAATCATTAAAACTAATCAGTTCAGTCCTTCCCCCTCTAAGCCTTATAAGGCTGGACCAAGAGTTGGGTTAAATGGTTGTCAATACACAGAAATGTTGTGCTTGGTCATTGTGGCACAAAGATGATCCTGACTTATTTCAAAACATTGAAAGTATTAGAAAGGCCCTAAAACTGATGAAATACCATATCAGCTAACATTTAAAAGAATTCTACAATTTCTGAATTACTTAAGTCAAATCATCAAACCACATATGTAACATGCAATCATTAGTCATCTCTTTTATGATTAGCATTATGGTTCTTCCTGGGAGTGAAATGTGATTACACTATCATCCCCCACCTTCATGATCATCAATTAATATAGACAAATCATTAAAGAGAATAAAATTAATATCAAGGCTAGGGATGGGCTCAAACATTAAAGTGTTTTCTGTATAAGCAGAAGTACTTTAGTTCAGATCCTGGTGTCCACGTAAAGCCTAAGTGTGGTGGCACATGTCTGCAGCCTCCAGGCACTGGATGGGCAGAGACAGGAGGAGCTCCAGCATCACTAGCTAGCCAGTCCAACCAATCATAAAGCCTGAGGTTCAGTGACTTTAACTCAAAAAAGATGGTGAAACTTATAAAAGAAGAAGACACCAGAACACATACATACTCTACACATATGTGTATACACACAAAAATTAATAATTTCAGGAAACAAAAATAATATGGCCAATGCATACAGTAACAGCTATCCAGTATGAGAAACATATATTTTATTCAAGGGCTCTATATTTTTCAGCAACAATACACTAACGAGGTCAATATACTTCCAGCCATTAGGAAGGAAGCACTAAGTTTATAATCAGGATGTTATACAGAAAAAGCATTGATCTTGCTATGATACCGAAAAGAAGTGACCAGGAAGGAAGGTGGGCACGTCAGACTACAAAAGCACAGTGGCAAAGCAAGAGTGGATGAATGATTATAAACCACTGGTGTACAATTTGTGGGTCTGGGAAGTGAAGAGAGATGATTCTAAAAGGTGTGGAGGACAGTTCTCAGTGAAATTCATGTGTGATGTTAACATGTTCAGACTAATTCATAGGATGATGAGAACTTCAGAAATATTTTAGGAATACATATATAGGAGAGGTGCAATCACCAAATTACACTTAAAAATTGGTCACTAATGATTACTTTTCAACACCGTCCTCATTTATAGACATTACTTCAAATTAACAAAGAAATAGGATCCAGTATCATTCGATCAACATGCATAAAAGATAATCATAAGCTCCATTAAGTTGGCAAAAACATCAAGAACATTAGTTATTGGGATTCATTTGAATTGATTTCGTATTATACATGCATAAAAAGATAATTTTCCATTGCTCTTACGGTTTTGTGATTTATTACCTTGAAAAGACTTTACAGAGATCATTCATAAACCCATTCCATTCATTTCCTACCTCTGGAATATTGTCTTTTAAAAACATTACTAGAAGCAATTTTAAACAGCCCAAGTTTTAAGCATTTAAAAGGCAGCTATTTTACATACACAGTAAGTATTTTTTCTGAAAATTCTGTATTATAGAATCATAATTCACAGTGGGCTACCCCTGTTAATATGCACTCACAGCTGCATGTAGCCCTAGGAACCATTATTATATTAAGAATAATGTAAAGACATTTAGAGCTATTCTGTATCATCATGTGTATTACCAAGTATGGGCCATTATGAGACACAGTCACAGCACACGGTGTAATGGTATGTTAAAGAAGATGTTGTGGAGAAAAGTGAAGGCACATTAAGAGTACACAAAACTCTGTTGAATTTTAATCGTCTTTATTCATAGGACACAGGCCCTAATGATCCTCAAAATGTGTGATATTTAAATAAGTTATCATTATTCTGCTGCATTTAAGCCCTTGGGGTGAGCTAATCGTCTTCAGTGAGCTCATTCCCAGAGACGGACATGAACAACGAAAACTTGGATCACATGGAAAGGAATGTGTGGTACCTGGTAAACAGATGCAATGAATCATGTCCAATCTACATCAACAAAGGGCCCTACACACTTCCGGGACTAATAAAATTACATAACTTTAGAAAAGTCCCCAAATTGAATCCCATTACTGAAAGATGACATTGAACATGTTCAAATATAAAAGAAATATACCTAAGAAAATTGCCAAACTTACTCTGGGCCAAAAGGAGACATCTTTACTGTTGGTCTGATCCTTAATTTAGGAAATGATATTAGGGAGAAGCTGTAAAAAAAAAAAAAAAAAAAAAAACAGCTGGTAGGACCCAACTCAGTCATTCCAACAGTCTTGTTTTCTCTGGTCTAATGACTGTAACAGTTAAAGGAGTGCCCATCATGTGGCCAAGAATCTCATGTTTCCTCTCACATGCATTCAAAAATAGTTACATAAATTTTCAGTGGCTATATATGAATCCTGCCTGCATTCTGAAAAAAAAGTCACACATGATCATTCTCTTTGTCTTTATAAAGTATCAGTCTAATGCAAAAATTGTTCACTTCCAGAATATAGGAAGAAAATTCTTGTAGGCACAGCATTAACTTCCTTCAGATGCAGGCTGTGGTTCTGCCTGCTCAACCCATTTTCTCTGAGATATATCAGTCTCTCCCAGAAGCCATAGCATCTGGAGATACTCTAACACTTCAGTAACAAAAGTGACTAAGATCAGTCATTTGTCAGATAGAAAATAGTAGGTCCAAACTTGACTGATGTAACAATCATCTCAGGCTTTGTCATTATCACAAGGATGGTAATGTGACCCTGTGCCAGGGGGTCCAGAGAGCCTTCCTGCTACAGTCTGAAACTAACCGGAAAGGCAGTCTTTATTCCACTGAGAATGGTGATGTACCTGAAGATTCCTAGCTTCTGAGCAAAGATGAAGTGTCTAGTTGTCAGTATGCCCACATGGCCACTGCAAGAACTCCAGAAAGTGGAGCTAAGTAGAGTCAAAACAACGTCCTACCCATCCTGCCAGCTCAATGCCAGGCATCCAATGATGTTAACAGAGGACTAGATCACCTTGCTGGGATGGTTGTTTGATGTACCTATTCCTTAATTCCTTTGCCATTCCTTATCTGTTCACCATTCTTCTGATGAGGGCAGATCTCGTCCCCTCCAAGAAAGCACCCTGTTTTCTGTTCTTAGTCATGGTGCTGTGGATAGGGCATAAACTTCAGTTATAAGTATGTGAAAATTCATCTGCATAACCACACACAGTGAGCCAATGATTAGTTCAAGAATGGGAATGCCCAAAAGAGGTAGTAAGGGAGAGAATTTGGGGAGGAGAACATAATGTAGGTCTAAGGATGTATAACAGAAACTGAGCACCTTCATTGCATGTTCCAGGCTCCAGAAAAAGGAGGGTAGAGGTGGGAGAGGGGAGAGACATCAAATGAAGATTGCTAATGTGTCATTTGTGACACTGTCACAGAGGTAATATCCTACCTCTAGAATTTTAACTAATTATCGGTTTTTTGGGGTTTTTTTGGGGGGGGAGTTGTTTTTTTTACTTAAGGCAATTTAAGATGATAGATTTGGTCTTGTTGGGGAATGAGTTCCCTTTTCCTTTCTTTGTTTCACTCATAGGTTATCATTGATTGTTTTACTTCACTAATTATATTATATGAAAGTCGGTTAAAAACTAATGCAAATGAGCTGAGGTTTTACTTGGTTTCTTTTTTTCTATTACTGATGAGCTGTGATAGCTCATTTTTGGTTCATTGTCTCAGAGATACCTGGAGATTCTATCCAGTAAATCCTTTGCCTGTACTAAAGGAAGGATCCTTACTCCAGACTCAAATGAAGGAGAATCCAGACAAGATTATTTGCTGGACCAGGAACCTAGTCATATCTTTGAGATTATTCAGCAAATTATGAACAATATCCAGAAGTGAAGCCATTGCACCTAACAACAGGAACAAGAGAAACTGTCCTATGGCATCTGTCTAGCTAATCCTAAGAGCAACAAGGACTCTCATGTAAGGGTGTGCCCAGGAGATGCTGTCCATCTCCGAATATCAGAGACTGCACTCCAGAGTCCTGAAATAACATGCTTTCCTTCCAATCATGTTGCTGGGGTATCCTACAGCTGTTCTTAAACAAGAACAATCATTAATAAACCTACATTGTCCTCTGAGTTGGTCAACCCAAAGACAAATTCTGTTACCAAACAGGCAATTAAAGAATAAACTTTTCCCACTTCCCTGTTCTAGTTTTGCCCTATACTGCTTCACTGAGTCTTTCCAGAACAAGGGGCCACTCCCCTGTTCTTCTTGTACCTCATTTGATGTGTGGATTATGTTTTTGGTATTCCAGTTTTCTAGGTTAATATCCACTTATTAGTGAATGCATAGCATGATTCATCTTTTGAGTCTTGGTTACCTAACTTAGTATGATGTTCTCCAGCTCCATCCATTTGCCTAAGAATTCCATGAATTCATTGTTTCTAATGGCTGAATAGTACTCCATTGTGTATATATACCAGATTTTTTGCATCCACTCTTCTGGTGAGGGATACCTGGGTTCTTTCCAGCTTCTGGCAATTATAAATAGGCTGCTATGAACATGGTGGAACATGTATCCTTATTACATGCTGGGGAATCTTATGGGTATATGCCCAGGAGTGGTATAGCAGGATCTTCTGGAAGTGAGGTGCCCAGTTTTCGGGGAACCGCCAGACTGATTTCCAGAGTGGGTGTACCAATTTGCAACCCCACCAACAGTGGAGGAGTGTTCCTCTTTCTCCACATCCTCGCCAACATCTGCTGTCTCCTAAATTTTTAATCTTAGCCATTCTGACTGGTGTAAGGTGAAATCTCAGGGTTGTTTTGATTTGCATTTCCCTAATGACTAATGAAGTTGAGCATTTTTTTTAAGATGCTTCTCAACCATCCGAAGTTCTTCAGGTGAAAATTCTTTGTTTAACTCTGTACTCCATTTTTTAATAGGGTTATTTGGTTTTCTGGAGTCTACCTTCTTGAGTTCGTTATATATATTGGATATTAGCCCTCTATCTGATGTAGGGTTGGTGAAGATCTTTTCCCAATTTGTTGGTTGCCGATTTGCCCTTTTGATGGTATCCTTTGCCTTACAGAAACTTTGTAATTTTATGAGGTCCCATTTGTCAATTCTTGATCTTAGAGCATAAGTTATTGGTGTTCTGTTCAGGAACTTTCCCCCTGTACCGATGTCCTCAAGGGTCTTCCCCAGTTTCTTTTCTTTTAGCTTCAGAGTGTCTGGCTTTATGTGGAGATCCTTGATCCATTTGGATTTGAGCTTAGTACAAGGAGACAAGGATGGATCAATTCGCATTCTTCTGCATTCTGACCTCCAGTTGAACCAGCACCATTTGTTGAAAAGGCTATCTTTTTTCCATTGGATGTTTTCAGCCCCTTTGTCAAGGATCAAGTGGCCATAGGTGTGTGGGTTCATTTCAGGATCTTCAATCTTGTTCCATTGATCTGCCTGACTGTCACTGTACCAATACTATGCAGTTTTTAACACTATTGCTCTGTAGTATTGCTAGAGGTCAGGGATACTGATACCCCCAGAATTTCTTTTATTGTTGAGAATAGTTTTAGCTATCCTGGGATTTTTGTTATTCCAGATGAATTTGAGGATTGCTCTTTCTAATTCTGTGAAGAATTGAGTTGGGATTTTGATGGGTCTTGCGTTGAATCTGTATATTGCTTTTGGTAAAATGGCCATTTTAACTATATTAATCTTGCCGATCCATGAGCATGGGAGGTTTTTCCATTTTTTGAGGTCTTCTTCCATTTCCTTCTTCAGAGTCTTGAAGTTCTTGTCATACAGATCTTTCACATGTTTGGTAAGAGTTACCCCAAGGTACTTTACACTGTTTGTGGTTATTGTGAAGGGGATCATTTCCCTAATTTCCTTCTCAGCCTGTTTATCCTTTGAGTATAGGAAGGCTACTGATTTGCTTGAGTTGATTTTATAACCTCCCACTTTGCTGAAGTTGTTTATCAGCTGTAGGAGTTCTCTAGTGGAGTTTTTTGGGTCACTTAGGTAGACTATCATATCATCTGCAAATAATAATAGTTTGACTTCTTCCTTTCCAATTTGTATCCCTTTGACCTCCTTATGTTGTCTAATTGCCCAAGCTAGTACCTCAAGTACAATAATGAAAAGATAAGGAGAAAGGGGGCAGCCCTGTCTAGTCCCTGATTTAATGGGATTGCTTAGTATGTTTAGGTATGGGCCTTGAATTCCTGTTCTTTCCAAGACTTTAAGCATGAAAGGATGCTGAATTTTGTCAAATGCTTTTTCAGCATCCAATGAAATGACCATGTGTTTTATTTCTTTGAGTTTGTTTATGTAATGGATTGCATTGATGGATTTCCGTATATTGAACTAACCCTGCATCCCTGGGATAAAGCTTACTTGATCATGGTGGATGATCGTTTTGACGTGTACTTGGATTCGGTTGGCAAGAATTTTATTGAGTATTTTTGCATCGATGTTCATAAGGAAAATTGGTCTGAAGTTCTCTTTCTTTGTTGGATCTTTGTGTGGTTTTGGTATCAGTGTAATTGTGGCTTCATAGAAGGAATTGGGTAGTGTTCCTTCTGTTTCTATTTTGTGGAATAGTTTGAAGAGTATTGGTATTAGGTCTTCTTTGAAGGTCTGATAGAATTCTGCACTGAAACCGTCTGGTCCTGTGCTTTTTTTGGTTGGAAGACTTTCTATGACTCCTTCTATTTCTTTAGGGGTTATGGGACTGTTTAGATGATCTATTTGGTCCTGATTTAATTTTGGTATTTGGTATCTGTCATGGAAATTGTCCATCTCCTCCAGATTCTCCAGTTGTGTTGAGTACAGGCTCTTGTAGCAGGATCTGATGATTTTTTGGATTTCCTCAGTTTCTGTTGTTATATCTCCCTTATCATTTCTAATTTTGTTAATTTGGATACTTTCTCTGTGCCCTTTGGTCAGTCTGGCTAAGGGTTTATTTATCTTGTTGATTTTCTCAAAGAACCAGCTCCTGGATTCGTTGATTCTTTGTATGGTTCTCTTTGTTTCCACTTGATTGATTTCAGCCCTAAGTTTGATGATTTCCTGTCTTCTACTCCTCCTGGAGGAATTGGCTTCTTTTTGTTCCAGGGCTTTCAGGTGTGTCGTTAAGCTGCTAGTATATGCTCTCTCCATTTTCTTTTTGGAGGCACTCAGGGCTATTAATTTTCCTCTTAGCACTGCTTTCATTGTGTCCCAAAGATTTGGGTATGTTGTGCCTTCAGTTTCATTAAATTCTAAAAAGTCTCTGATTTCTTTCTTTATTTCTTCTTTGGCCAAGGTATCATTGAGTAGAGTATTGTTCAGCCTCCATGTGTATGTGGGCTTTCTGTTATTTTTATTGCTATTGAAAACCACTCTTACACCATAGTGATCTGGTAGGAGGCATGGGATTAGTTCAATCTTCTGGTATTTGTTGAGGTCTGTCTTGTCGATTTTGGGGAAGGTGTCATGAGGTGCTGAGAAAAAGGTATATTCTTTTGCTTTAGGGTGAAATGTTCTATAAATATCAGTCAATTCCAATTGGTCCAAAGCTTCAATTAGTTTTACTGTGTCCCTGTTTAGTTTCTGTTTTCCTGATCGGTCCATTGAGGAGAGTGGAGTGTTGAAGTCCCCCACAATTATTGTGTTAGGTGAAATGTGTGCTTTGAGCTTTAGTAAACTTTCTTTTACGAATGAGGGTGCTCTTGCATTTGGCACATAGATGTTCAGAATTGAAAGTTCTTCTTGGTGGATTTTTCCTTTGACCAGCAAGAAGTGTCCCTCAGTGTCTCTTTTGATGATTGAAAGTCAGTTTTATCTGATATTAGAATGGCTAATTTGCTTGTAAAATTGTCTTCCAGCCTTTTACTCTAAGGTAGTTTTTGTCTTTGACATTTAGGTGTGTTTCCTGTATGCAGCAAAATGTAGGGTCCTGTTTCCTTATCCAGTCTGTTAGTCTATGTCTTTTTATTGGGGAATTGAGTCCATTGATGTTAAGAGATATTAAGGAATAGTGATTATTACTTCCTGTCATTTTTGATTTTATTTTTATATTTGAGTGGTTATCTTCTTTTGGGTTTGATGAAGGAAGGTTACTATCTTGCTTTTTCCAGGGTATAGTTTCCCGCCTTGTATTGGAGTTTTCCTCCTATTATTCTTTGCAGAGCTGGGTTTGTGGAAATATATTGTGTAAATTTGGTTTTGTCATGGAATGTCTTGGTTTCTCCATCTATTGTGATTGAGAGTTTTGCTGGGTATAGTAGTCTTGGCTGACATTTGTGTTCTCTTAGAGTCTGCATGAGATTTGCCCAGGATCTTCTAGCTTTCATGGTCTCTGGTGAGAAGTCTGGTGTGATTCTGATAGGTCTTCCTTTATATGTCACTTGGCCTTTTTCTCTTACTGCCTTTAATATTCTTTATTTGTTTAGTGCATTTGGGGTTTTAATTATCATATTATGGGAGGTATTTCTGCTCAGGTCCAGTCTGTTTGGAGTTCTGTAGGCTTCTTGTATATTCATGGGTATCTCTCTCTTTAAGTTAGGGAAGTTTTCTTCCATAATTTTGTTGAAGATATTTGTTGGCCCTTTCAGTTGTAAATCTTCACTCTCATCTATGCCTATAATCCTTAGGTTTGGTCTTCTCATTGTATCCTGGATTTCCTGGATGTTCTGGGATACAAGCTTTTTGCATTTTGCATTTTCTTTGACAGTTGAGTCAATGGTTTCTGTGGTATCTTGAGCTTCTTAGATTCTTTCTTCCATCTCTTGTATTCTGTTGTTTATTTTTGCATCTATGGCCCCTGATTTCTTCTCAAGGTTTTCTATGTCCAAAGTTGTCTCCCTTTGTGATTTCTTAGTTGTTTCTACTTCTGTTTTTAGATCCAGGATGGTTTTGCTCAGTTCCATCATTTGTTTGTTTGTGTTTTCCTGTAATTCTTTAAGAGATATTTTTGTGTTTCCTCTTTCATGACTTCTGCCTCTTGACTCAAGTTCTCCTGCATTTCTTTAAGGTTTTTTTTTTTTTTTTTTTTTTTTTTTTTTTTTTTTTTTGCATTTCTTCTGTATTGGTTTCTATTTCTTGAGCCTTATTCTCCTGCATTTCTTTAAGTGATTTTTGTGTTTCCATTATATGGGTTTCTAGCTTATTCATGTTCTCCTGCATTTCTTTAAGAGATTCATTTATGTCCTTTTTGTGTTCTTCTAGCAGTATCATGACCAGTGATTTTAAATCCAAATCTTGTTTCTCTGGTGTGTTGACATTACCAGGACTTGCTGATGTTGGAGAGTTTGGTTCAGATGCTGCATTTTGCCTAGATTTCTGTTAGTAGCTTTCCTGCATTTGCCCTTTGACATCTTGTTCTCTGGAGTTAGTTGGTCTTGTCCCTGACTGGTGTTTGGGCCTCCTGCGGGGCTCTGGGGCTATTTCTGCAACACTGGATGACTGGGTTTCCCCTGTAGCAGCTTGCTGATGTGCTGTCCTCCTCTTGGGTGCCCTTGCAGCCCCAGTGTGCTTTGCCCCAGATTGTGTCTGTGATCCAGATGGTGCCCATTTGCTCCTTCAGGGAGTGCTGAAGGGTGTATGCTGCGGGGACTTTTTCTGCATGCTGATCACTCTGCTGGGCAGCTGATCTCCCAACCGGGTTGGTGCACACAAGGCTACCCTAGCTGTTCAGGCCCTGAATCTAGGCAAAAGCCTGGGAGGCCAAGGTCCAAGCAAAGTTCCCCTCGGGCTATGACTGTTAATTGGGTCTGTCAGGTGGCCAGGATGGTGGGTGTGTGCACTCCCTGAAAGTGCCGGGAGAGTCTGCTGGGCTAACAACCTCCTGGCCGGGTTGACACACAGATGGCCCACTGAGCAGCCCAGTTCTTGGGGTCAGTCCAGGGCCTGTCCGGGCCTAGACCCCCGCTGTGTTAGCCTCGGGCTATGCCTGTTAGCCAGCCTTGCCTGCTAGAGCTCTCTGGCGTTCTGTAGGCAAAATGGTGCTGGGCCAGGCAAAAAACCTCCTGGCTGGATTGGCACCCCAATGGTCGCCCGAACAGCCCAGGGCCTGGGTGCAGGCCAACACCTGTTGGGCTTAGACCCCCGCGATGTTGGCCTCGGGTTATGTTTGCGTACTTCAGTCTGTCTGATCTCTCTGGAGTCCGAGAACCATTATGGAGGCGAGTGTTTAGTGACTGGCAGGATGCAAGAGTTCTGAAGTGGCTTCTGTGTGGTGAAAGGCACCGTAAATCTGCCGCTGCTTGCAGCCCGGCTGGCCAGGGAAGGTCAGTGGTCGTGGGCGCAGGGCCTGCCTGGACCCTGTCACCTTAGTTCCACTGCTAAAGGCCCTTCAGCTGGACCAGCCACTGCTGTCGCCACTGCTGCCGCTCAAATGGAGTTCTTTTTTAATTATTTGATCTTGCAGTGCATATAAACATTAATATGTACACTGGGAACAATTATTACTTTCTACTTCTCTCTTTTCATTAATTAATTAATTTACTTACTCATTTTACTTCTCCTTTTGGCATCTATAAACGTATATTAACTCCAATGTTTATCTCAGAGATTGAAAAGGGAAAATGAGAAGCATTCTTATTGTGTCTTTACCTTTCACTCATGTTTTTCCTAAAATGTAAGCAGACAGTTTGATTGCTGAATCTGAAAAAGAAGAGGCTGCTTCAGTCAATGACTTCTAGGTCCTTCTCTTTCAGATTGGCAAGCCTTTAGAAAAGACTTATTCTTCCCTAGGAATGGTGTTACAGACCTGTAATTTCAGCACTTGAGAGGTGGACATAGGAGAATCAAGCTGTCAAGAAATGCATTGATTCTAGAGGCCAGCCTGGTCAGCATGAGACCCTGTCCCACACACATACCAGTGACAAAATGTTCTAAGTCTATGCCCATTGTGGTGCCAAATGCATCATATTGTCCAGCTGTGGAAGGAAAACACATTTCAACCAGATTAGAAATATGAAAAAACCTACCTGGCCATAAGTATTGACTTCTGAGTACCAAACACTTTTGCTTCCAAGTTGGAAAAGAATGTCATTCGTTGAACCCTAAACTCCCAACAACAGTCACATGAATTTCTCCAGGAAGAAAGAGGAGGAGGAGGAGGAAGGAGAAAGAGGAGGAAGAGAAGGAGGAGGAGGAGGAAGGAGGAAGAGGGGGGAAACGAGGAGGAGGAGGAGAAAGAAGAAGAAGAAGAAGAAGAAGAAGAAGAAGAAGAAGAAGAAGAAGAAGAAGAAGAAGAAGAAGAAGAAGAAGAAGAAGAAGAAGAAGAAGAAGAAAAGGGTAAAGAAAAAAGTGTCCTTTCCCATCCCCATGTTACCCATGTTCGCTTCTTCCACTCCTTAGTCCAGAGCCCATGTTGAGGCTTAATCAACTACACTGTAGTCTTGAATAAGTTCTGTCCTCACAATCATTCTCTTGGTTCACAACCCATTATTTCACTCCCAGATTTATCATCTGTCTTCCATCCCTCCCAACAGTACCCCCTTCAAACATAGCCACAGATCCAATAGAAAATAGAAGTGTGCACCTCTTTATCAAAGAGCACAATCTATTTCAGTTTTTCTTCCAGTCACATATTCTTTTATATCCCATAATTCCAATACACACACATAAACACACACATACACACACATACTCACACACTCACACACACACACACACTCACACATACACACACTCACACATACACACACACACACACACATACACACACACACACACACATACACACATCTATTTTTCTCTACTTATATACCCCATATCTGGAGAATCCTCCTAGTTCATCTTTTATACTCACATGAGTTCACAGAAACTTGGAGGACTGGTCTTCAGGTCCACACTGGACCATAGTTTTCAGGTTAGCATGGACTCATGAGAAAAGTGGTATCTATTTCTCCAGCTGTTGTTCCACAGTCTCATTAAACAAATTCTTTCCCTAATTCAACAACAGGGGTTAGCTGCATCTGTCCATTAGTTGGGTGTAAATATCTACATCTAACTCTTTCAGCTGCTTGTTTTGTCTTCCAGAGTGCAATCATGCTAGGTCCATTTTTGTAAGTGCTCCATAGCCTCAGTAATAGTATCAGGTCTTGGAGCCTCCCTTGAGCTGGATCCCACTTTGGGCCTGTCACTGGATCTTCTTTCCCTCAAGTTCCTCTCCACTTCCATCCATACAATTCTTTCAGACAGGAACAATTATGGGTCAGAGTTATAACTGTGGGATGATCCCACTCTCATTTGATGCCCTGCCTTCTGAAGTATGGAAAGGCTGAAAGAAGCTCAGGAGAAGGGTGACCCTGTAGGAGGACCAGCAGTCTCAATTAATCTGGACCCCTGAGATCTCGCAAACACTGGACCACAAAACAGGCAGCATACACCAGCTGATATGAGGCCCCCAACACACATACAGCAGAGGACTGCCAGGTCTGTGTTCATTCAGAGATGATTAACCTAACCTTCAAGAGACTGGATGCCCAGAGAGTTTAGAGATCAGGTGGGGTGGGGGATGGAGACATCCACATGGAGACATGTGTGGGAGAAGTTATGGGATGTGGAACAGTAGGAGAGTGGATGCTGGGGAATAAAATCTGGAGTGTAAAAAAATAATTAATTTTAAAAAAGGTTTCAATAAACTGAAAAATAAAACAATTTCTTTCAAACCCATGTAAAGAAGGAAGATACTATATTGGCCACTATACTGGTACCTGAAATATATACTTGTTTTTTTATAACCCTTGATAGTCTCTCTCTTACCTCTAAAACTCAGTCAAGCATCTCTGCACTGAGGTTATATTAATCTTATGTTATTCTTCCCTTTATATTGAAATCAGAAGACACCATATTTGAGTGTTAAAATAAGGCTTTCAGTATCCATGACATTTATGGTAAAACTGGTTTGAGAACTGAGCAGAGATGTTTGTATCCATCCCTACCAAAACACACACCTGATGCAAGAATAGGGGAGCAAGCTCTCTCAGTCAAGCAAAAGAGTTGGTCTCCTTAGACTGCAACCTCATGAAAACCATAAGTGATGACTGTTGTTTCCAGACAACCTTTCTCAAAACCAGGGACTTGTATCCTAATCTTATTAACCCCAAACTCCCTTGAACACTCTATTGGATTTTAGATATTTCTCTGTTCCTGTGAAAATCTTAGGGTTCCTTTTGCTGTTTGAGGTACCATGACCATAGCAACTCTTATACAGGAAAAGATTTAATTGGGGCTGGCTTACAGATCTGGAAGTTTATTCTATTATCATCATGGTGGGAAGGCTAGTAACAGACATTGTGCTGGAGAAGGGGCAGAGAGTTCTACTCCCCTATTCATGGACAACAGAAGAGAGTGAACCACTGACTGGCTTGAGCTATGGAAACCTCAAAGCCTACTCCCAGCAACACATGTCCTCCAATAATGCCACACCTATTCTAACAAGGCCACATGTTCTAATTCTTTCAAATAATGCCACTCCCAATGAGCCTACATGGGCCATTTCCATTCAAACTATCACAATAGATATCATTTTATCTGTATAAATCTACATGGATACCTACACTTTGTGTTTAAACACAAATATTTTCTTAGAACAGTGGGGTTTCTGATTGTTGGTTTATTTCTTTGCTAATTTTTGCTATAGAGTCTCACCATGTAGCTCTAACTGTCATGGAACTAACTATATAATCCAGTCTGGCTTCTAACTCACAAAGATGCCCCTGACTCTACTCATGTACTGGGATTAAAGGTCTGGCAATATTGATTTGTTTAGTAAAAGTGTCACTGTTCCAATGCCTGTTGTGTAGTATATCTACAGCAAATATTTATGTGTTGGATAAACACCACTATAAAGAGAGAAGCATCATAGAAATTAAGAACCTCAATTTCACATCCAAAAACAAGAAACATCTCTTGAACAGAACATCTCTCTCTGAGTTCATCTTTTATACACAAGGAACTGGACATTGAGGGTGAAATTAAAACACCAAGAAAATAAAAATTACCTATGAGTACACAGAAATCAAAATGGCCTTTCTTTGGTTTCCTTGACAAAAAGACCTGTTTGTTCAAACTATGAGAAAACATTGGGGGAAATCAGAGGGTCATGCTACAATTTGGCTGATTGCTGTTCTTCAAATGGGTCAAAGCCTTAGACCACAAGAAAAGGCTGAGCAGTTGTCCCAGGAGGAGAAAGACTGAGACCAAATAGTTAATGACAATTGCAGTACCTACCCAGGGAAGGATCATGAAAGGGGGGAAAAAAGGCAGGCAAGAAGTTGTTAAATGGAATTAGAAGTTTGGTTACCAGAGTTGAGCCATGAGTATTTTCTCACACTGATGATTGGATGGTTGATATTGACAGTGTTAGAACTAAGAAAAGTGAGGCAAGAAACATGAAACTAGTCTCTAGACCATCTCAACAAGTTTTCTACAAATCCCAAATGAGTCCAAAATCAAGAACTTTTAAATTCATATTTACATGTCTACATATAAGTTTGCAATAACTTTAAATCTTATTAATCCTTTGGCCAACTCACTGAAATAATAGTCAATAAAGTTCTAACTGTGGTAGAATTACTAAATCTGGAATCCCAGAAAGTTAGAAACATCTGGCGTTGGGGGTTGGAGAGATAGCACGGTGGTTAAGAGTGCTTCCTGTTTCCCAGAGGACCTGAGTTTTGATCCCAGGACCTATGTCCAATAGCCAACAAGGATTTATCCACTTGTGTAAAATCAGTGGGTCACCAATTCATGGATTTCATAAATACATGTGTCACACAGGAACTAAGATGAAGGCCTTTGGTCAGATTAGCAGATGTTGCTGACACAGAGGCTCCTGTCAGGGAGAATTTAACAGATGTGTCAATTCTCTAATTCATACTGTATCCAGAAATGAAAAAAAAAGAAAGAAAGAAATCTCAGAACATCAGTGAACTTGTGAGCAATATTAGCTATTTCAAGTTTATTAGAATCTCGGGAAATGCTATCTAATTGAAAATAACTATACTCTGACATGCTTTTGGTATTTGCTTCTTTAGACCTTTACTGAGAGATTCCTTCATCCCTAGCAGATTCTTCACTTTAGATTTCTGAACCTCCAGCATGTCTTCCTTAGTCACAAATCCTTAAGTTTCTGTGCCCGTATCCATGACCGGTTTCATGTTGCTGTGTTCTGAGAGCATTTGCTCTAAACAGGTGTTCAGACTTTGCCTCCCACACTAAAGACCTTGGGCTAATTCCCTTTATCAGACATTATATGAACATGTCCAGTATTTGTGGGTAAGTGAATCGTGGGGTAATGTCCCACATATTCCAATAGCCATAGTCCAAATAAAATATAGGTCCTACCTCTGCTTTCAGGTGATACAGCTGAAAACAGTATTTACCAATAGCAACTTAAAGGGTCCTAAGGGGGTGGGAGAAAAACAAACTAGCCATGGGTGTGGTGATGTAGTACTTATCTATTGCCAGAGGTCTTGAGTTTGATCCCTAGCATGAGGGATGGTAGAAGACTTGGCAACAGAAGCAGTAAGCCTCAACTTCTAAAATTATGTACTCTAAATTCTGAGGTTTTCCACTAAACTTAATACTGAGACATATTCTCATGGCAGGTAGGTAAAGATGTTGACCACCTAGCTTGATGATCTAAGTTCATTCCCTGAGACCCACATGGTTGAAAGTGAACAAGATAGATAAACCCTTAGCCAGACTAACCAAAGGGCACAGAGACAGTATCCAAATAAACAAAATTAAAAATGAAAAGGGAGATATAACAACAGAAACTGAGGAAATTCAAAAACTTATCAGATCCTACTTAAAAAAAAAAAAAAAAAAAAAAGCCTGTACTCAACACAACTGGAGAATCTGGAGGAAATGGACAATTTCTTAGAGATACCAAATACCAAAATTAAATCAGGACCAAATAGATCATCTAAACAGACCCATAACCCCTAAAGAAATAGAAGGGGTCATAGAAAGCCTTCCAACCAAAAAAAGCACAGGACCAGATGGTTTTAGTGCAGAATTCTATCAGACCTTCAAAGAAGATTTAACACCAATACTCTTCAAACTATTCCACCAAATAGAAACATAAGGAACACTACCCAACTCATTCTATGAAGCCACAATTACACTGATTGTAAAACCACACAAAGAAGCAACAAAGAAAGAGAATTTCAGGCCAATATCCCTTATGAATATCAATGCAAAAATACTCAATAAAATTCTTGCCAACCGAATCCAAGAACACATCAAAACGATCATCCACCATGATCAAGTAGGCTTCATTCCAGGAATGCAGGGATGGTTCAATATATAAAAATCCCTTAATGCTATCCACTACATAAACAAACTCAAGAAAAAAAACCCACACGATCATTTCATTAGATGCTGAAAAAGCATTTGACAAAATTCAGCATCCTTTCATGCTAAAAGTCTTGGAAAGGACAGGAATTCAAGGCCCATATCTAAACATAGTAAAAGCAATATACAACAAACTGGTAGCCAATAACAAACTAAATGGAGAGAAACTTGAAGCAATCCCACTAAAATCAGGGACTAGACAAAGCTGCCCCCTCTCTCCATATCTTTTCAATACAGTTCTTGAAGTCCTAGCTAGAGGAATTAGACAACATAAGGAGCTCAAAGGGATACAAATTGGAAAGGAAGAAGTCAAACTATCATTATTTGCAGACGACATGATAGTCTACCTAAGTGACCCAAAAAACTCCACTAGAGAGCTCCTACAGCTGATAAACAACTTCAGCAAAGTGGCAGGTTATAAAATCAACACAAGCAAATCAGTGGCCTTCCTATACTCAAAAGATAAGCAGGCTGAGAAAGAAATTAGGGAAATGACCCCCTTCACAATAGCCACAAACAGTATAAAGTATCTTGGGGTGACTCTTACCAAACATGTGAAAGATCTGTATGACAAGAACTTCAAGACTCTGAAGAAGGAAATGGAAGAAGACCTCAAAAAATGGGAAAACCTCCCATGCTCATGGATTGGTAGAATCAATATAGTTAAAATGGCCATTTTGCCAAAAGCAATATACAGATTCAATGCAAGACCCATCAAAATCCCAACTCAATTCTTCACAGAGTTAGAAAGAGCAATTATCAAATTCATCTGGAACAACAAAAAACCCAGGATAGCTAAAACTATTCTCAGCAACAAAAGAAAATCGGGGGGAATCAGTATCCCTGACCTCAAGCAATACTACAGAGCAATAGTGTTAAAAACTGCATGGTATTGGTACAGTGACAGGCAGGAGGATCAATGGAACAGGATTGAAGATCCAGAAATGAACCCACACACCTATGGCCACTTGATCCTCGACAAAGAGGCTGAAAACATCCAATGGAAAAAAGATAGCCTTTTCAACAAATGGTGCTGGTTCAACTGGAGGGCAGCATGCAGAAGAATGCGAATTGATCCATTCTTGTCTCCTTGTACTAAGCTCAAATCCAAATGGATCAAGGACCTCCACATAAAGCCAGACACTCTGAAGCTAATAGAAAAGAAACTGGGGAAGACCCTTGAGGACATCGGTACAGGGAGAAAGTTTCTGAACAGAACACCAATAGCGTATGCTCTAAGAGCAAGAATTGACAAATGGGACCTCATAAAATTACAAAGTTTCTGTAAGGCAAAGGACACCATCAAGAGGACAAATCGGCAACCAACAAATTGGGAAAAGATCTTCACCAATCCTACATCAGATAGAGGGCTAATATCCAATATATATAAAGAACTCAAGAAGTTAGACTCCAGAAAACCAAACAACCCTATTAAAAAATGGGGTACAGAGTTAAACAAAGAATTCTCACCTGAAGAACTTTGGATGGCTGAGAAGCATCTTAAAAAATGCTCAACTTCATTAGTCATTAGGGAAATGCAAATCAAAACAACCCTGAGATTTCACCTTACACCAGTCAGAATGGCTAAGATTAAAAATTCAGGAGACAGCAGGTGTTGGAGAGGGTGTGGAGAAAGAGGAACACTCCTCCACTGCTGGTGGGGTTGCAAATTGGTACAACCACTCTGGAAAGTAATCTGGCGGTTCCTCCGAAAACTGGGCACCTCACTTCCAGAAGATCCTGCTATACCACTCCTGGGCATATACCCAGAGGATTCCCCACCATGTAATAAGGATACATGCTCTACTATGTTCATAGCAGCCCTATTTATAATTGCCAGATGCTGGAAAGAACCCAGGTATCCCTCAACAGAAGAGTGGATGCAAAAAATGTGGTATATCTACACAATGGAGTACTATTCAGCCATTAGAAACAATGAATTCATGAAATTCTTAGGCAAATGGATGGAGCTAGAGAACATCATACTAAGTGAGGTAACCCAGACTCAAAAGGTGAATCATGGTATGCACTCACTAATAAGTGGATATTAACCTAGAAAACTGGAATACCCAAAACATAATCCACACATCAAATGAGATACAAGAAGAAAGGAGGAGTGGCCCCTGGTTCTGGAAAGACTCAGTGAAGCAGTATTCGATAAAACCAGAACGGGAAAGTGGGAAGGGGTGGGTGGGAGGACAGGGGAAGAGAAGGGGGCTTACGGGACTTTCGGGGAGTGGGGGCTAGAAAAGGGAAAATCATTTGAAATGTAAATAAATTATATCGAATAAAAAAATTAAAAAAAAGAAAAAAAACAAATATTCTTAGATTAGTTTTGTAGCTGATAAAGAATAATGTGGGTGACAAAAAAAATTCTAAAAAAAAAAAAAAAAAAAAAAAAAAAACGGAAGGAAAAACACCCTGATTTCAATCACAATATTAGCCCAGTATTAAGGAATGTATGGAATGTATGGATGTCTTTCTAAACCTGGCTGACCAAAATAATTTTTCTCTATAGACTTCCATGAGCCTGCCACTTTTTAATAATTCACATAAAAGAAATCAACGATACCGTCATAAAGAATGAGGACACTCCATGGGGTACAGCATCTTAGGAGGCATGAACTCTCGAGAAATCTGTCTGCCGGGATAGGCTGGGATGCAGGGGGTAAAAGGACAGGATTTTCCTAGTCTAGAATTGTGAGAAACCATAGAAGAATTCCTTATCTCAAGGGCAAAATAGAGAAGACACTTAGAGCAATACTCCATCTCATTGGGCATACTCACTTGACATAGAATGGATTCTAGAAACTGAAAGTAAAGTGTATGCTCTATTTTCAAAGTCTGAGTGTTGAGGAGGCCTTGCCAAGAGTAGACATGGAAGGTTAAACTCCATGATCCAGTAAACAAGAGGCTTAAAGGAGGTTTTTCTCAAGGAAAAAATCAAGCAACCTGAGAAAGATGGGAAGATGGGCATTGAAAATTCAAAACAAATGAGAACGTTTTAGAACATCCTTCAGTGTGCTCAGGAAGATGACAATGTCTTGTAGCACCATAGCAAGACCATAAAACCCATAAAAACAATGAGATCAAAATCAAAGAAACACTGAAAATAAATGAGGCCTGGCAGGATGGCTCCTCTGATAGACGTACTTGTCACCAACCCTGAAGACCTGAGTTTGGTTCCTGGAACCTGTATGGTAGGAGAGAGCCCAGTGGCTGCTCTGAACTCCACAAATGTGCAGTGGAACCCTGCCCCCCAGCACCGGATAAACCCGATAATAATATAAAATTATTTTGTATAGAAAAAAAATGTGAATTAATTTTTAAAGGATTTGAATGAGTTCTGAAATACAACTCAAAATTCTTTTTTTTTAATTGAATATATTCTTCATTTACCTTTCAATTGTTATTCCCTTTCCAGGTTTCTCTCCCTCCCAAAATACCCCCAACCCATCCTCCCTCCCCCTGCTTCCATGAGAATACTCCTTCACCCAAATCATTCCCACAACCACCCCCCACCCCCACCCCCATTGATTTCCCCATGATGGGGCATTTATCAGCCTTCATGGACCAAGGACCTCGTCTCCCACCAATGCCCGACACAAATGTGGCTGGAACCATGTGTACTCCTTGGTTGATGGCTTAGTCTTTGGGAGACCTGGGAGGTCCAGTTCGCCAACATCATCATTCTTCCCATTAGCTGCAAACACCTTCAGCTCCTCCAGTCCTCACTCCAACTCCTCCATTAGGGACATCATGCTCAGTCCAGTGGTTGGCTGCTAGCATCTGCCTCTGTATCTGTAAAGTTCTGGCAGGGCCCCCTCAGGAGACAGCCATATCAGACTCCTTTCAGCAAGAACTTCTTAGTGTTGGGGTTTGATGATTGTTTATGGGATGAATACCCATGTAAGACAGTCTCTGGATGGCTTTTCCTTCCATCCCTGCCCCACACTTTGTCTCCATAATTGCTCCTGTGAGTATTTTGTTCCCTTTCTTAGGAAAAACAAGGCAGCCACATTTTGCTTGTCCTTCTTCTTGAGATTCTTGTTTATTCTGAGCTTTTGGGCTAATATTCACTTATCAGTGAGTGCATACAATGTGTGTTCCCTGGTGATTGTGTTATCTCACTCAAGATGACACTTTCTAGTTCCATCCATTTGCCTACGAATTTGATGAATTCATTGATTTTAATAACTGAGTAGTACTCCATTGCGTAAATATACCACATTTTCTGTATCCATTCCTCTGTTGAAAGACATCTGGGCTCTTTCCAGCTTCTGACTCTATAAATAAGGCTGCTATGAACATAGTGGAGAATGTGTCCTTATTACATGTTGGAGCATCTTCTGGGTATAAGCCCAGGAGTGGTATAGCTGGGTCCTCAGGTATGTCTAATTTTCTGAGGAGCCATCAAACTGATTTCCAGTGTGGTTGTACCAGCTTGAAATCCCACCAGCATTGGAGGAGTGTTCCTCTTTCCCCACATTCTCACCAGCATCTGCTGTCACCTGAGTTTTTCATCTTAGTCATTCTGACTGGTGTAAAGTGAAATCTCAGGGTTGATTTGATTTGCATTCCCTAATAAGTAATAATGTTGAGCATTTCTTTAGGTGATTCACAGCCATTTGAGTTTCCTTAGTTGAGAATTCTCTATTCTCTAATTCTCTATTTAGCTCTGTACCCCATTTTAATAGGGTTATTTGACTCTCTGGAGTCTAACTTTTTGAGTTCTTTATAATCATTAGATATTAGTCCTCTATTGGGTGTAAGATTGGTTAAGCTCTTTTCCCAATCTATTGGTTGCAGTTTTGTCCTATTAACAGTGTCCTTTGCCTTACAGAAGCTTTGCAATTTTTATGAAGTCCTATTTGTCCATTCTTGTTCTTAGAGCATAAGCCACTAGGTGTTCTGTTCAGGAAATTTTCGCCTGTACCCATATATTCAAGGCTCTTCCCCCATATTCTCCTCTGTAAACTTCAGTGTATCTGGTTTTATGTGTAGATCCTTAATCCACTTGGACTTAAGTTTTGTACAAGGAGATAAGAATAGGTCAATTTGTATTATTCTACATGCTGACCTCCAGTTGATTCAACACCATGTGTTAAAAATGCTTTTTTCCACTGGATGTTTATAGCTCCTTTGTCAAATATCAAGTGACCATAGGTGTGTGGGTTCATTTCTGGGTCTTCAATTCTATTCCATTGATCTTCCTGCCTATCTCTGTACTAATACCATACAGTTTTTATCACTATTGTTCTGTAGTAGAGCTTAAAGTCAGGAATGGTGATTCCCCCAAAAGTTCTTTTGTTGTTGAGAATAGTTTTCACTATTCTGGATTTTTTGTTATTCCAAATGAATTTGCAGATTTCTCTTTCTAGCTCTATGAAGAACTGATTTGGTATTTTGATGGGGAATTACACTGAATCTGTAGATTGCTTTCAGCAATATGGCCATTTTTATTATATTAATCCTGACAATCCATGAGCATGGGAGATATTTCCATCTCCTGAGATATTATTTGATTTCTTTCATCAGAGGCTTCAAGTTCTTGTCATATAGATCTTTCACTTGCTTGGTTAGAGTCACACCAAGGTGTGCAATATTATTTGTGACTATTGTGACAGGACTCATCTCCATAATTTCTTTATCAGATTGTTTATCCTTTGAGTAGAGGAAGGCTACTGATTTGTTTGAGTTAATTTTATATCCAGCCATTTTGCTGAAGTTGTTTATCAGGTTTATAAGGTCTCTGGTGGAAATTTTGGGGTCACTTAAGTATGCAATCATGTCATCTACAAATAGTGATACTGTGACTTCTTCCTTTCCAATTTGTATCCCTTTGACCTCCTTTTGTTTTCTAATTGCTCTAGCTAGAACTCCAAGTACTGTATTGAATAGATAGGGAGAGAGTGGGCAGCCTTGTTTGGTCCCTGAATTTAGTGGGATTGCTTTGAGTTTCTCTCCATTTAGTTTGATATTGGCTACTGGTTTGCTGTATATTGCTTTTACTATGTTTAGGTATATGTCTTGAATTCCTGATCTTTCCAAGACTTTTAACATGAAGGAATGCTGAATTTTGTCAAATGCTTTTTCAGCATCTAATGAAATGGCCATGTAGTTTTTTTCTTTGAATTTGTTTATGTAGTGGATTACATTGATGGAACCATCCATGCATCCCTGGGATGAAGCCTACTTGTTCATGGTGAATGATCATTTTGATGTATTCTTGGATTCAGTTGTCAAGAATTTTGTTGTGTATTTTTGTATCAATGTTCATAAGAGAAATGGGTCTGAAATTCTCTTTCCTTGTTTGTTCTTTGTTTGGTATAGGTATAAGTGTTATTGTGGTTTCAGAGAATGAATTGGGTAGTGTTCCTAGTGTTCCTTCAAACTATTTTGTGGAATAGTTTAAAGAGTATTAGTATTAGGTCTTCCTTAAAGATCTAATAGAATTCTCCACCAAACCCATTTGATCTTAGGCTTTTGGGGGGGGGGGGGTTGGGAGACTGCTAATGACTGCTTCTATTTCCTCAGGACTTATGGACTATTTAGATGGTTTATCTTAACCTGTTTTAACTTTGGCACCTGGTATATGTCTAGAAAATTGTCTATTTTGTCCAAATTTTCCAATTTTGTTGAGTATAAGCCTTTGTAGTAGGATCTGATGATTTTTTGAATTTCCTTGCTTTCCATTGTTATATCTCCCTTTTCATTTCGGATTTTGTTAATTTGGATACTGTCTCTGTGTCCTCTGGTTAGTCTGGCTAAGGGTTTATCTATCTTGTTGATTTTCTCAAAGAACCAGCTCCTGGTTTGGTTGTTTCTTTGTATAGTTCTTTTTGTTTCTGTTTGGTTGATTTTAGTCCAAGTTTGATTGTTTCCTGCTGTCTACTCTGCTTGGGTGTATTTGCTTCTTTTTGGTCTAGAGCGTTCAGGTATACTGTAAAGCTGCTACTGTAAGCTCTCTCCATTATCTTTTTGTGGGCACTTAGAGCTATCAGTTTTAGTTTTAGTATGGCTTTCATTGTGTCCCGTAAGTTTTGGTATGATGTGTCTTCATTTTCATTAAATTCTAAAAAGTCTGTAATTTCTTTATTTCTTCTTTGACCAAGTTATCATTGAGTAGAGCATTTTTCAGCTTCCATATGTATGTGAGTTTTCTGTTGTTTTTGTTAGAACTTAAGACCAGACTTAGATCATGGTGATCTGACTGTGTGCATGGAATTATTTCAATAATCCTGTATCTGTTGAGGCCTGTTTTGTGACCAATTATATGGTCAATTTCGGAGAAGGTACCATGAGGTACTGAGAAGAAGGTATATTCTTTTGCTTTAAGATGAAATGTTCTATAAATATCTGTTAGATCCATTTGGCTTATAACTTTAGTTAGTTTCATTGTGTCTCTGTTTAGTTTCTGTTTCCATGATTTGTCCATTGCTGAGAGTGGGGCGTTGAAGTATCCCACTATTATTGTGTGGGATGCAATGTATGCTTTGAGCTTTAGTAAAGTTTCTTTTATGGATGTAGGTGCCCTTGCATTTGGAGCCTAGATGTTCATAATTGATATTTCATCTTGGTAGATTTTTCCTTTGACCATTATGAAGTGACCTTCCTTATCCTTTTTGAAAACTTTTGGCTGAAAGTCGATTTTATCCAATATAAGAATGGCCACAGCAGCTTGTTTCTTGGGACCATTTACTTGGAAAATTGTTTTCCAACCTTTGACTCTTAGGTAGTGACTGTCTTTGTCACAGAGGTTGGTTTCTGGTATGCAGCAAAATGTTGGATCCTGTTCACAAATCCAGTCTGTTACTCTATGTATTTTATTGGGGAATTGAGTCCATTGATGTTAAGAGATATTAAGGAAAAGTAATTGTCACTTCCTGTTATTTTTGTTCTTAAAGGTAGCATTATGTTTCTGTGGCTAACTTCTTTTGAATTTGATGAAAGAAGATTACTTTATTGCTTTTTCTAGTGTATAGTTTCCCTCCTTGTGTTGGTATTTTCCACCCATTATCCTTTGTAGAGCTGGGTTTATAGAAAGATATTGTGCAAATTTGATTTTGTCATGGAATATCTTGTTTTCTCTATCTATGATAGTTGAGAGTTTTGCTGGATATTGTAGCCTAGGCTGGCATTTATGCTCTGTTAGGGTCTGTATGACATCTACCCAGGATCTTCTATCTTTCATAGTTTCTGGTGAGATGTCTGTGTAATTCTGATAGGTCTGCCTTTATATGTTACTTGACATTATTACCTTACTGCTTTTAATATTATTTCTTTGTTTAGTGCATTTGGTGTTTAGATTATTATATGACAGGATAAATTTCTGTTCTAGTCCAATCTGTTTGGAGTTCTTTAGGCTCCTTATATATTTATGGGCATCTCTTTCTTTAGGTTAGGGCAGTTTTCTTCTATAATTTTATTGAAGATATTTACTGACCCTTTAAGTTGTAAAACTTGAGGCACATGGTGGGGCTCCCTGCTGCCATCTTTGCTCCAAGTTGGACAGGACAGGCAGCTCCAGTTACTGAGATATCCCAAGTTTAACATTTCTTGGAACACAGAACACCAGGCTTCTGCCTGCGCCAAGACCTGGGCAGCGCTGTGGTTCATCTGTGTGCCAGCCTGTCATGGGTCCTTTGCCCTACAGAGTAATCGATACATGGAGAGGCTCCCCACTGCCATCTTCATTCTCAGTCAGACAGGACAGGCAGCTCCAAGTACACGGAAACAACCCTGAGTATAACTTTGCTTAGGACAAGGCACACCAGGGCTCCAATGGCACCCAAGAGTAAGGCAGTCCAACAATAATCTGTGCCAGGGGAAGCCCAGTCATCCAGAGGAGCAGAAATAGCCTTACAGGCTTACAGGAGGTTCAAGCACGAGATAGTGAAAACAGGACCAACTAATGCCAGAGATAACCAGATGAAAAAGGCAAACGTAGGAACTTTACTAACAGAAATCAAGGCAATATAGCAGCATCCAAACCCAATTTTTTAACAACAGCAAGTCCTGGATACCCCAATACACCAGAAAAGCAAGACTTGGATTGAAAATCACTGATCAAGATGCTGTTAGAGGAACACAAGAAGGACATAAATAAATCTCTTAAAGAAAAACAGGAGAAAATGGATCAAAAGTTAGAAGCCCTTAATAGGGAAACACAAAATTCCTTTAAAGAAATGCAGGAGAATATGGGTCAACAGATAGAAGCCAATAGATAAGAAATGCAAAAATCACTTAAAGAAATACAGAAGAACTTGGGTCAATAGGCAGAAGTCATGAAAAAGGAAACACAAAAATCTCATAAAGTACAGGAAAACACAAACAAACAAATGAAGATACTGAGCAAAGTCATCCAGGATCTAAAAACAGAAGTAGAAACAACTGAGAAATCACAAAGGGAGGCAACTTTGGAGATTGAAAACCTTGGTAAGAAATCAGGGTTCATAGATGCCAATATCAACAACAAAATTCAAGAGATAGAAGAAAAAAAATCTCAGATACCGAAGATACCATAGAAAGCACTGACTCTACAGTCGAAGAAAATATAAAATGCAAAAAGCTTATATCCCAAAACATCCACGATATCCAGGACACAATCAGAAGACCAAACCTAAGGATTACAGGTATAGATGAGAGTGAAGATTTACAATTTAAAGGGCTAGCAAATATCGTCAACAAAATTCTAGAAGAAAACATCCCTAACCTATAGAAAGAGTTGCCCATGAACATACAAGAAGCCTACAGAACTCCAAACAGACTTGACCAGAACAGAAATAACTCCCCTCATATGATAATCAAAACCCCAAATGTACTAAACAAAGAAACAATATTAAAGGCAGTAAGAGAAAAATGCCAATTAACATATAAAGAAAGATCAGAATTATGCCAGACTTCTCACCAGAGACCATGAAAGCTAGAAGATCGTGGCCAGATCTCATGGAGATTCTAAAAGAACACAAATGCCAGCCAAGACTACTATACCCAGCAAAACTCTCAATCACCATAGATGGAGAAACCAAGATATTCCATGATAAAACCAAATTTACACAAACTTTCCACAAGCCCAGCTCTACAAAGGATAATAGGTGGAAAACACCAATACAATGAGGGAAACTACACCCTGGAAAAAGCAAGATAGTAAACTTCTTTCATCAAACCCAAAAGAAGATAACCACTCAAATATAAAAAAAAATCAAAAATAACAGGAAGTAATAATCAGTATTCTTTAATATCTCTTAACACCAATGGACTCAATTCCCCAATAAAAAGATGTGGACTAACAGAATGTATACTTTAACAGGACCCTACATTTTGCTGCTTACAGGAAACACACCTCAGTGTCAAAGACAAACACTATCTCAAGAGTAACAGTCTGGAAAAAAATTTTACAAGCAAATGGGCTCAGGAAATAAGGCAGAGTAGCCATTCTAATATCACATAAAATTGACTTTCAACCTGAAGTCATCAAAAGAGACACAGAAGGACACTTCTTACTGGTCAAGGGAAAATCCACCAAGAAGAACTCTCCATTCTAAACATCTATGCTCCAAATGCAAGGACACACTCATTTATAAAAGAAACTTTACTAAAGCTCAAAGCACACATTGCACTTAACACAATAACTGTGGGCAACATCAACACTCCACTCTTCTCAATGGACAGATAAGGAAAACAGAAACTAAACAGGGGCACAGTGAAACTAATTGAAGCCTTGGACCAATTGGGTTTAACAGATATATATAAAACATTTCATCCTAATGCAAAAGAATATAACTTTTTCTCAGCACCTCATTGTACCTTCTCCAAAATCACCCATATAATTGGTCACAAGACAGACCTCAACAAATATAAGAAGATCAAACTAATCATCTAAACAGTCCCATCACCCCTAAAGAAATAGAAGGGGTCATAGAAAGCCTTCCGACCAAAAAAAGCACATGATCAGATGGTTTCAGTGCAGAATTCTATCAGACCTTCAAAGAAGACCTAACACCAATACTCTTCAAATTATTCCACAAACTAGAAACAGAAGGAACACTTCCCAACTCGTTCTATAAAGCCACAATTACACTGATACCAAAACCACACAACGATCCAACCAAGAAAGAGAACTTCAGGCCAATTTCCCTAATGAATACCAATGCAAAAATACTCAATAAAATTCTTGCCAACACTTTAATCCAAGAACACATCAAAATGATAATTCACCACAATCAAGTAGGTTTCATCCCAGGAATGCATTCCTACAGCTGATAAACAACTTCAGCAAAGTGGCTGGTTACAAAATCAACTCAAGCAAATCAGTAGCCTTCCTATACTCAAAGGATAAGCAGGCTGAGAAAGAAATTAGGGAAATGACACCCTTCACAACAGCTACAAACAATATAAAGTATTTTGGTGTGGCTCTAAGCAAACAAGTGAAAGATCTGTATAACAAGAACTTCAGGTCTCTGTAGAAGGAAGTTGAAGTAGACCTCAGAAAATGGAAAAATCTGCCATGCTCGTGGTTTGGCAGGATTAATATAGTAAAAATGGCCATCTTGCCAAAAGCAATACACAGATTTCATGCAATCCCCATCAAAATACCAACTCAGTTCTTTATAGAGTTAGAAGAGCAATTCTCAAATTCATCTGGAATAACAAAAATCCCAGGATAGCTAAAACTATTCTCAACAGTAAAAGAACTTCTGGGAGAATCAGTATCCCTGACCTCAAGCAGTACTAGAGCAATAGTGTTAAAAACTGCATGGTATTGGTATAGTAACAGGAAGGTAGATCAGTGGAACAGAATTGAAGACCCAGAAATGAACCCACACACCTATAGCCACTTGATCTTTGACAAAGGAGCAGAAAACATCCAGTGGGGGAAAAATTGCCTTTTCAACAAATGGTGCTGGTTTTTCTGGAGGTCAGCATGCAGAAGAATGCAGATCAATCCATTCTTATCTCCTTGTACTAAGCTCAATTCCAAGTGAATCAAGGACCTCCACATAAAACCAGACACACTGAAACTAATAGAAAAGAAACTGGGGAAAATTCTTGAGGACATAGGCACAGGGGAAAAGTTCTTAAACAGAACACCAATAGCTTATGCTCTAAGATCAAGAATTGTCAAAAGGGACCTCATAAAATTACAAGGTAAGGCAAAGGACACTGTCAAAAGGACAAAATGGCAACCAATAAACTGGGAAAAGATTTTCACCAACCCTACATCTGACAGAGGGCTAATATCCAATATATATACAAAAAACTCAAGGTAGACTCCAGGGAGCCAAATAACCCTATTATAAAATGGGGTACAGAGCTAAACAAAGAATTTTCACCTGAAGAATTTCTAATGACTGAGAAGAAATGTTCAACATCATTAATCATTAGGGAAATGCAAATCAAAACAACCCTGAGGTTTCACCTCACACCAGTCAGAATGGCTAAGATTAAAAACTCAGGAGACAGCAGGTGTTTGTGAGGATGTGGAGAAAAAGGAACACTCCTCCACTGCTGGTGATATTGCAAGCTGGTACAACCACTCTGGAAATTAGTCTGGTGGTCCCTCAGGAAACTGGGCATGAAACTTCCGGAGGACCCTGTTTTATTACTCCTGGGCATATACCCAGAGGTTTCCCAGGTATGCAATAAGGACACATGCTCCACTATATTCATAGCAGCCTTATTTATAATAGCCAGAAGCTGGAAAGAACCCAGATGTCCCTCAATGGAGAAATGGATACAGAAAATGTGGTATATTTATACAATGGAACACTACTCAGCAATTAAAAACAATGAATTCATGAAATTTTTAGGCAAATGGTTGAAACTGGAAAATATCATCCTAAGTGAGGTAACCCAATCACAAAAGAATACACATGGAATGTAGTCACTAATAAGTAATATTAATTAGCTCAGAAGCTCTGAATACTCAAGACACAATTAACATATCAAATGATTCCCACGAAGAAGAAAGGAGAGGGCCCTGGTCCTGAAAAGGTTTGATCCAACATTGTAGGGGAGTACCAGGACAGAGAAATGGGAGGGGGTGATTGGGGAATGGGCAGAGGGAAGAGGGCTTATGGGACTTATGGGGAGGGGGGAACAGAGAAAGGGGAAGACATTTGGAATGTAAACAAAGAATATAAAAATAAATAAAGTTGTAAATCTTCCCTTTCTTCTATACCTATAAACCTTAGGTTTGGTCTTCATAGTGTGTCCTGTATTTCCTGGATGTTTTGGGTTAGGAGCTTTTTGCATTTTACAGTTTAACTGTTTTGTCCATCTCTTCTATGGTACCTTCAGCACCTGAGATTCTCTCTTCTATCTCTTGTATTCTGTTGGAGATACTTACAGCTGTAATTCCTGACCTCTTTCCTAGGTTTGTCATTTTCGGGTTTACCTCCATTTGTATTTTCTTTATTGTATCTACTTCCATTTTTAAGTCTTAAATCACTTTATTCAATTCCTTCATCTGTTTACCTGTGTTTTCCTTTATTTCTTTCAGTGAGATATTGATATCCTCCTTAAAGTACTCTATTATCTTCATGAGATAGGGTTTTAGGTCACCTTCCTGATTTTCAGGTATCTTCTTGCATTCACAGCTTGCTGTGGTAGGAGAACTGTGTTCTGATGATGCCCAAGTATATTGGCTTCTGTTGCTTATGGTCTTGCGCTTGCCTTTTGCCATCTGAATACCCCTGGTGTTTGTTAGTCTGGGTGATTGTCTAGAATCTGCTTCTTTTGTCCCTGGGTTGCTTCAGTTCTCCTGGTAGGCCTGCAGCCCTGGCTATAGCATACCACCTATGGGGCCTTCCGAAGCAGGGGTCTTCACAGGGACAGAGAGGGTTCTGATCTGTTGCCCTGGCTGCAGTAGATCTCCTGCAAGACCTTTAGACTGTTGGGTCAACTGTTCAGAGTACAGCAGGTTCTTTAGAATTGATCAACTGCTCTCAGCGCAGTGGGTTCTCGACTGCTCTGAGTGGAGTGGGATCTCAACTCCTCTGAGTGCAGTGAGTTCTCAACTGCTCTGAGTGCAGCAGGTTCCCTAGGATAGATCAGGAAATGGTCTCTTCACTGGAGCAGAGCAGCCAAGAATTTGCCCCAGCAGGCAGCAGAATACAACTCAAAATTCTTAAAATTTAGGTAATAAACAAAAGATAGGGAGATGGCTCAGCAGTTAGGAACACTTGGGTCCTCCTGCAAAGGACCCAGAGTTGGGTCCTTTTCACCCATTAAGTATCTTAATTAACTCCTGTTAGAGTGGATCCATCTGACAGCCTATTCTGGCCTCTTCAGGCAGTCAAGCTGTGAACATACATACATGCAGGGTTTTAAATATGAATCCATATAAAATAAACACATCTTTAAAAGAAAAAATAGTTGATATACAAATCAAGTAGTTGAGACAATGGTCCAAATCAGTATATTCATGTAGAATCCTACAAGAGGAGCAGGGTTAGGTGTGAATATGAAAATATCTGGTGTATGATGAACTGCTTTGCTCCCACCTAGTGTACAGAGTTGACTGAAAGGAAACATCAGGAATTTAGAGTTCTTAAAGAGGGCTGGAGAGATGGCTCAGCGGGTAAGAGCACGACTGCTCTTCTGAAGGTCATGAGTTGGAATCCCAGCACCCACATGGTGGCTCACAACCATCCGTAAAGATATCTGATGCCCTCTTCTGGTGTCTGAAGACAGCTACAGTGTTCTTACATATAATACATAAATTTCAAAAAAAAAAAAAAAGCCTCATTTAAAAAAAAAAAAGCCTGAAAACAAAATAGACTAGAGTTCTTCAAGAGATAGTTAAAGCACTCCCTGAGTGCTGACCATGGCATTGGTACCTGAGAACTTTTTACCAGCTGGGGGAGAAGGAGAAATAACATCTTAAACATCACTGCATTATCTTTAAGAGAAGGATAATACTGTCTCCTGTTTTGATTGTGTTAGATGTTGCATGTCAATCATTTAATATACTTGTTGCCAGCACTGGAATAACTATCACCAATATTGCCAAACATCGTAATGAAGGATGTGTTCAAAGAAATATTTTCAGAAATCAGAACACATTCTTTGTGTATAAACCCCAAGGGTTCAGCATGTTCCAGGTATGACTGACCATCAGAAGGACACATCTGGCCACATCAGAGCTGCCAGAGATAGTGGAGAAACAATTAGACTGTCAGCAAGTCTAATTGAAGATAATATCAGGCTAGCCTCCAATGTTTCCTACCACACTAATGCTGAATAGGAGGAACCAGGATGCTGGTGACAATGTGTGCCACAATCAAATCTATCTAGAGAGCATCAAAATCCAGATAGCAAGAATGGGAAGGCTGAAGCAGTATCAATGAAAGCAGGGATAGGGAGATGGCTCAATGGGTAAGAGTGCTGGCTTCACAAGCATGAAGACCTGAGTTCAGATTCCCAGCACCGATTGAAAAGCTGGGCATAGCAGCATGTGCCAGGAACTGCAAAGGTGAGGAAGCAGAGACAGGTGGATTGCAGTAACACCTGACAGCCAGTCCAGATGAAACTGCGGGCTCCAGGTTCAGTGACAGATACTGTCTCAGAGGAATAACCAGACAGTGATGTAGAGGAAGACATCCCAATATCCTTTCCTTTCCTCTGCTCAAAAATGAACACATGTGCATAGATGCATACACCACACAAAACTAATACAACTTCTGCAAATACAGTTATAGTAATTACATAGGCAAAAATACACAAAAATATACAATAGCAAATTCTACCTTCAAAGATAACGTTGATCCAGAGACAAAGAAAAGCAGCAATTCCTGAGTAAACTGGCGGGCAGCATTTCCACCTGATGCTTGATTTTAACAAATGATGACTGGGAATTTTATGTATTTTGCTGGCAAACTAAAAGCAAATAGAGTTTAAAGTAGGACATATACATGTCACATCATCACAGAAAATAGAAATAACAGAAACATTAAAGACATAAAAGAAGAACTAAATAAATTAAAGTTGAAAAACGTAAGGCATTAAGCTTGACAATAAATTAAAGTAGGTTATAGGCTACTAACAAAGAGAAAGCTGAAAAAAAATTGAAGATGTATTTGGCAGATGCTCAAACCATAAAGGAGATGCTAAGATAAAAACAAAAGATTAAGTAAGACAGATATATAAAACCATATAAATGCAATGGGAGGTTGTTTGATATTTGAAGGAGAAACTGAGAGAGATATAATTGTGGTTTCATAAGTCAGTGACAACTACAGAAGACCTACTTTCTAAAACTATGACACAGGATCTGGAGAGATGGCTCAGCACCTGAGTTTGGGTCCCAGCATTCACAGGTTAGCTCATGACCTGCTACTCCAGCTCCCGAGAACCCAACATGTCTTCTGGCCTTCTCATGCACTTGTGTGCATGCTGTACACAAGCAAATACTCATGCGCGCACAGACACACACACATAACATTATGACACAGATGGTTAAAATAATATATAATTATACCATTTATTCAGTGATAATATTTATTGGTTTAAAGGAATAGTATATAATATTTTCAAACACCCATAGAACATTTCAAAACATTCTAAAAATTCCTGAAATTTTACTTAGTCAGCAATATTTAAAGACACAACATTTCATTTTGGTTGTCAAAAGAAAGTTGCATCCTCTTTGTTAAACCTTTAAATGTACATATCTAGCACAATACTATGTGTGTGAGAGTGAGAGTGTGTAGGTGTGCATGTGTGAGTGTGTCTTTGTGTGGTCACAGAACAAGGGAGGAGATCAGAGGACTACTTCAGGTACTGGTCCTCACCTTTCACCTTGTTTAAGACAGTTCTTTGTTTCTCACTGGTACGCCAGATTGACTGGCCTGAGAGCTTGTGGAGACTCTCCTGTCTCCAGTACCTACTGCCCAGCTCACTATAAGAACAAAGAGTTTACAGACATTTGCTACTATGCTCAGTGTTTACCTGGGAATTCAAACTTCGGTCCTTATACTCCATGGCAAGCACTTCACCCACTGGGCCATTTCTCCAGTCCTATATCTGTTTTAGGGTTTTGTTTGTCTGTCTGTTTGTTTGTTTTTGTACAGCAGACCTCTTGCCTAATGGAAACACTACACCCATTACATAAAACTCACCATGGCAACCAGCATGCCACATTTGGCTTCTATGTATTTAATTACTTCAGATACTTTAGATAAATAGGGAAGGAAAGTGTTTACCCTTCTATTTCTGGATTGTTTCACTTGGCATAATTTCCTCCGAGTTCATTTACATTGTAGTAAATGATGACATTTTCTCTTTATTAAGCCTGAATATTTCGTTATGTATACATGCCCTACTTCTTTTCCAATTCATCTAATGACAGGCATTGAGTATTTCCATCTGGTGCCTACCATGAATGGTTCTGCAATGGCAGCAGTGGTCATCTTATCAACCCTGCAATGATAAGAATCTCTTATCGATAGTTTGGGATGAGTAATCAGAAGTGAGATGGCTAGATTGTATGTGACTCTATACTGAATTCAAGCAATAAATACACTGTTTTCTGTACCAACTCTTGTATCATTTAATGTTGCCATCATTGGTGCAAAAGGGTCAAATTTGGTCAGATCCTTGCCCACAATTGTTATTGTCTCCACAGACCTAACAACAGCTATCAGGTGTTAGTGTTATCTTGGTATGTGGAGATGTGTGCCTTCCCAGTGAAGAATGAGGCTGAACACTTCCCATGTAACTATTAACCTTTGTGTGTGTCATCTTGGAGAAATGCCCGTTCATACTTTCTGTCTGTGTTAAGTTTTCTTTTGATTTAAATTGCAGGATCTCATGGATTCTGGCTACTAATGGAGCTGCCAATACAGCTTTGTTGCCATAAATATACATATACATATACATACACATACATATACACATGCACATACATATACACATACATATACATATACACATACACATATACATACACATATATACATATACATGTATATATATACATGTATATATATATATATTTAGAAAATTGGAATTATTTAAAATTTATATAAATAATACATATATTTATTTAAATATATAAAATTTATGTTTAAAAATAATTTAATTATTATTAAATTGTTTATACTTTTATAATACCATAATATATACTTAATTATATGTTTAAATACATATATTTAATTACTATAGCAAATAGACAATAAAAACCTTTTAAAGAAACTTAGTCTAGCTTACACTTTCAGACATTTCTGCCCACAATGGCTGGCTCCATTGTTTCCATGCCAGGTGAGACCTAACCTAGCCCCACAGCAGAAGAGAATGGTGACTCAGCTGCTTGCCTCACAGCAGACAAGAAGAAGGGAGAAGGAGGGAGAGTGAGTTCTATCTTTCAAGGGTATGATGCTCCCTCCAAGCAAGACTGGGAATTCTAACTAACTAACAATGCTGCATGCCTAAATATTAGTTAACTATTGATTTGTAGGTTTCCATCTTAGGATTACCAGCAACAAATGAGCCTGACCATAGTAAAAATATAATTTAAATATAAATTACAAAAGCAATGTGCTAACTGAAAGATTTTGAAAACAGAAAATCCAATACATAATACATGAATACATAAATCCAAAAACTAAAGATCTTAAGACCACAAAAAGCCAACTTTAATGAAAGCAAAAATGTAAATAAATAGAAAGAATACCATAAATGAGTTACTTTAACTTTTTTATTTTGCATTTCTCTTTTTTATTAATCATTTCATTCATTTATATCTCAAATGATATCTTTTCCTGGTTACCCCTCCATAAACTTCTCCATCTTATCCCCCTTCCCCGTCCCCTTTGCCTCTCTTAGGGTGCTCCTTCACCCACCTACCCACTCCTGCCTCACTGCTCTAGCATCCCCCTGCGCTGAGGCATCAAGCCTCCACAGGACCAAGGACCTTCCCTCCATTGATGCCAGATAAGGCCATCCTCTGTTCCATATGTATTTGGAGCCATGGTTCCCTCCATGTGTACTCTTTGGTTGGTGGTTTAGTCCCTGCGAGCTCTTGGTGGTCCAGTTAGTTCATATTGTTCTTCCTGTAGAATTGCAATCCCCTTCAGCTTCTTCAGTCCTTTTCCCTAACTCTTCCATTAAGGTCCTCGGGCTCAGTTTTGTTCTTTTGTCTTATGTAGATTTTTAAAGATATTTCTCTGGTTTATGATTTATTTAATAGTAGAATAATTTTTAACTTATTTCTTCAATTTTCCATTTTTAAGCGCTTGCTGACAGGAGCCTGGTATGGCTGTTTCCGGAGAGATTCTACCAACACCTGACCAATACAAATGCATATGCTCACAGCCAATCACTGAACTAAGCCCAAGGAATTTTTCAAGTGGGGACACAGGCTGCCTTTCATGGCTGCCTTTAGCCCAGAGAAGGTTCTAGTAGGGACTTAGACATAAAGAAAAACTATAATGAAAATGGGGGGGGGAGCAGTGTTCTCATTAGTAGAGATGGTGTGTAGGGATCCAGAGGGGAGGAGAATTAGAGGGAAGGCAAGAAAGGTACTAAAGGCCTTGTGGGCTAGCACAGGCAAACAGCAGGAAAGCCCTCTCTCTGGGTCACTGTAACAGTGACAGCTTCAGTGTCACAGCCCTTCTGTAGACCTAGATGATCCAATCTGTCTTTTATGATACAGTACTGTCTCTGCTAAAAATTGCTCAATCTCCTAGGCTAATGTTTTATAGGAACCCTCTATCTTGGGTTCCAAAAGGGTCATTCATGTTTTCCTGAATATGTGGTATATTCAATTCTTTATATTCAGAAGGTGAAAAACAGGTAGGGTTAATGGTCACTATACATTCTACAGTTGACATCATCACAGAGTTTATCAAAAGTTCCACTCTCTGAGAAATGTGAAAGTTATCCACTGAAAAAGATTTATCCATCTGTTGACACAAACAAAAATAAAACTTTTTTGAATATTCACATTTATAACCCTTTATACACATCTTTTAAGTCATTACCATATGTGGCAACGTGGCTTAGCAGGTAAGAGTTTCTAGAGCATCCTGATGGCCTGAGTTCAATCCCTGGAATCCAGGGTTAAAAGGGAGAACAGACTCCAAAGTGTCTTCTGACTTGGATACATGCACAATGACAGATACACAAGAGCACACAGGCACATGCACACATATGCATACATACACACGCATATACATACATCCAAACATACACACATATATACATGCAATCATGAACACACAGATACAAATATATGTACAATTACACACAAATATGCAATACAAACATGTACACATACATACACACATGCAAGCATGAAAACACACACAGAAGTACATACACATATATACACATATATACACACATACATATATACACACATATATACACAGAGACACACATAAACACATGTACTCACATATATACAGAGAGACTTACATACAAACATGCACTTACATACACATATGCACACGTATGTATGCATACGTATACATACACACAGATATACATACACAAACACACATATCTTACACATACATAAATATACACACAATTACACAGACACACATGCATACACAATTACATACATATACACAGAGATATACACACATTCATATACATGCAGGCACACACACATCAAACATACATATAAACAAACACAACACATGCATACACACAGAGACACATACACATCATACACACATATATACAAATGCACTCACACAGACTCACATATATCCATTGCATATACATACACACATATATGAATATAGACATACATATACATCATACACACAATTACACATAAACATGCACATATACACATGCACACACATATATATATTCATATATGCACAATTACACACATGCACATAGACACAGGCATACACACAAAAGTTCACACAATTACACACACAATCACATGCACACACACACACACCAATAAAAATAACAAATAAATAAAGTTAAAGTCACCATAAACACTCTTATATATACATTACAGGATGGCTTATTAAGACCTAATTTTTATGACAGCCATGTAGTCAAGAATTACCACATTATGAAACTTTAAACTTGAGCAATAAAGCACCTAATTCAATAAGGGGGAGACTCTGAGACCTCTTTCCTTATGAAACTTTACAAAGGGATTGTGAAATAGACCATGACATTTTGTTATCTATATTGCCCTCAGAATTTCAACCTGTGTCACCTACCTGAAATTGTGGCAGAGGAATGACACATCTACGCATTCACACAATCAAGCACCTTATAATAATCTGGTCTAAGACAAGCTTCAATATTGTGTCTCAACTATGCAGTAATTCAAAGCTAATTTGAAAAGAGGCACATACCACATGCACATGATCTTTTGAAAGAAAGACACCCCACAAGCTTTCAGTCTGGGGAATGAAGAAGGAGACGGCATACAACCCGGTATTTTCAATTAGTGCTTTATCAATTAGCTGTTTCTCCAATCCATGACGGGTCTAAAATTAATGAAACCTCTTTCACATGCTGCCTTGATTTGTATGAATCAATCCAGTGTGTGAGAAAGAATAGAGGGAACAAATTCAGCTCCCCAGTCACAGGCACTGAGTCACAAAGTAACAAACACAAGGAAGTAGCATAAATCACATCAAAACATCCCTAAGGGGATGGAACAAAGGATGTCTGGGCTCTGGTGGGTTGAGTAAGCAGCTTATTTCAAAGGCTCTCTTTGCCCCCAAGATCAAATCATCATAATAGATATGATTAATTTTTTTCTGTAGATAAATTCCTTGGACTCCTTTCCCCAAACATATTTCCTGTTGTGGACTTCTTAGATCCCCAAGGAAGAAAAACAAATCTATTGACTAGTGCTTTTGTTCGATTCAAATTATAATTGGAAAGGTGCTTGAACAGAGTTTAAATCCCCAATGTCCATGTTGTTTGCAAAAAGAGAATCTGCTTGGGTTATAAAAGCCTCCTTTGATGATCTCCATACGATGCTTTAATTGCGGTTCTGTATTTTATAAACCAAAGTTTCTGCCTCCGCACATCCTCGAATGCTGCAGATGAGGAAGGACAGTAATTGAAATTTGAAGTTCATTTCAGGAATTGTATTGGACCTGAGTTAAAACACCGCTTCATTCGATGGTGAAACTTAGAACTTTTGTTTAAAAATCTCTCTCTGAAAAAAAGAATGGCCTTTTCTTTTTCCAGTGGTGTCTTGGGAGGCCATTGTCATGAAGATGATAGACAGCTATGGAAAGAATCAGTTTGTATTTATTTGAGCACACCCAGTCTTCTATCCTTGCCTTACTGGACAGTCTCCACAGTTGCCTCACTCTACTAATGGTCCAACCTGCCCTCACATGTTAGCGCAGGATATCCCAAACATGTCTTCCTCATCTCCCCTTTTCACTTGAGAATTTTTCACATAATCTTGCTCATGTAGGTTTATAAAGCAGAAAGTCAAATCAAACATTTGACTTTCAACTGACTAATCAAACTGATAATAAATCAATTAAAATTTCATTTTAAAACAAATGTTTGGAATACACAGATCAAAACAAATGTGTATACTCCTGAATTGTATGTGCTGTTTTATTTTTACATAAAAATTCAGTCCTGGACTTGATCAGTTGGTAAAGGTGCTTGGTAAAAAGACCAACAACTCAAGTTCAAACCTCAGGCCCCACATGGTGGAGAGAGAACAACAGAACTTTTTCCTCTGCACTCCAACCACATGCTTTGGTGTACCCAAAACACCACTCCAATAAATAAATGTAATTTTGAAATTGACAAAAAGAACACAATCTTGGATGAATATTTAATATTGCAGGGTGGAAATTACCTTCAACTTTTTGTTAGAATTGATCAATATTTTGTTTTTATAGTTGTCAAAGTTTATAATGCAATCTCAACCTTAATACATAGTTCAAAATGGCAGATGTGTGCTCAGGAGCATTGAGAAACTGATGAAAATTCTGCCTTAACCCCAAGCAAAATCTATTTACACAATTGTGTGTGTGTGTGTGTGTGCCGCGCGCGCGTGTGCGTGTGCGTGTGTGTGTGTGTGTGTGTGTGTGTGTGTGTGTGTGTGCTCACACATGCACGTGTGTGAAATTCAAGTCAGAAAGTTAAGCAGTAATTTTTTAACATTTTATTGATTCTTTGTGAACTTCACATCATACACCCAAATTCCACTCATCTCCTCTTGCACCCACCCTCCACCCTTTCGACCTCCTCTTCAATAAAGAAAAAAAAATCTCATCATGGAAGCTGTAACACTCACTGTGTGTTCCACAGTACACCCTTTTGTCCATACTTCTTTGCTTGCAATTGTTCATTGCAATGACTCTTTGGTCTGCTATGAGGCCTCTACCTTCTGCAACATTGCAAGCTCTCTGGGACTCCTCTAGAATATCCTGTTGTTGCCCTGTGTTGTGGAGATCCTGTAGTTTTGGGTCGGTAGGACCAGCCCCTTCATGCACTCATTCTAGCAGTTCACTGATGGGGTACATGTTGGAGTGGACCAATTGGAAGTCCTTGATCTGGGCCTGAGAGGTATCTGAGCTGGTCAGCCTACTAGCTTTCTAGCTCTCCCACCTTCAGGGCCTACTCATGAGTAATCCCCTCAACCAGCATCATCTCTACCCTGCTTCCCAGGCAAGACACAGGGTCAGTTCTCTTGGTCTCATGACCCCAGGGACAGATCTGGAGCCTGCAGCAGGTGGGAAGTGGGAAGAGGGGAGGAGGGTATCTCTCCCTCATTCATAACACCACACAGGAGACAACCAGAAGGGCCAGTTCTCCCATGTTGGCATCCTTCGGAGCCCAGCTCACCAGCAACTCTTGAAAAGTATAGAGGCTGCTCTCCCAAGAACTGTAGCTGTCTAGGGGTGGGGTCAGCTCTCCTACTCTCATGCCTTCAGGCCCAGTTCTCCAAAGATGCCCAGATAAGGGGTGGAACCAGTTCTGCACAGCCCTCAGACATCAGCATGACCCAGGATGCCAGACCAGAACAGGGACATCCACCTGGTTTTTGGTAGTAAGGAGACTCACCTAGAGCATGGCATCTGCACCCCTCCCAGGCCTGGTGATCTCAGGCTAGATCCCTCTCGGGGTCCCAATGCACCAGTCTGGTGGTTGTCTAAGGCTTGCTCCTCACCCAATCAGTCTACCAGAGTAGCCCCTGTCTTGGGATTGCTCCTGCCCAGGGCCAGCAGTCTTAGGTGGGATTCTTCTAGTCTCCATTTGCTCCCCATCCTGGAAGGGGATGGCGCTATCAGGGCCTGTCTGGCGCTTTACTGGAGGTGTGCTCAGACTCCCTTTTTTCCAGGAGTGTTAGGCTACTAATCAATCCTTCAGGTGTTCATGGGTGCCTCTCTCTGCCTACTCTGCCACCTACTGACCGACATTTGACACAGCAGCCACCCCTGCAACGCCTCTAGGGAGGCAGGAGCCAGTTAAGTTTTAAAATCAAGTATTCTCACACAATCCAATCCAACACTATATTTTAAATTTCATTTTGAATTAATTTAAGTTGTTGCATGTCCAGAAACCTCTGATTGCTGTAACTCCTTGACAACTCCACTGGGAGTCTCAACCAACAGTTTAAGAAACTGGGTAGCAGAGCATCGGCAATTGAGAGTGTGGAATGTATCACTTCTCAGTCTTTTGGCTGAGATCAAGTGAGACTGTGGAATGAGAAACTAAGGAGAGAATGCAGGGAAATGAGAGGGCAAGGTGGAAGGTCGTGGCTGGTGGTTGGATTAAGGAGGAACCTGTGGATGGAGATTCAAAGAATGTGCACCAGCAGGTGTGAGCAGGAACAGAAGGAGTCCCTGTGCACTGACACACCATCTGTGACTAGCACGAGATAGGAAAACAATCCTTGGAAGAACCCTTGGCTGTTCCACTTCTGTCACTACAATTCCATCTTTTTTTCATCATTCAATTTCCACTAGAAATTGAATCGCATTCTCTCCCTCCCCTTCTGCTTTCCTAATATTTATTCCTTTCCATTGGCTACTTTTTGTTTTGTTTTGTTTTTACATAACCCACTGAGTCCAGTTGAAATCTCCTTTCTTTTCTATACCAACGGTTCAAAAGGTCCTCCCAATGATGATGTCCATTCTCATCAAAGTTTCCTCTCGTTGTGATTGCCAGAGGCTATGCAGAATTCCTCTTTTGCTTCCCAGCAACTTTAACCTTCCTGATGTATCCAATCCAAGACATTGCACAGAAAAATGCAGTCTTGTCTTAGCTCATTAACCTCCATTATCCTTGCCCTTGTTTCCCTCTGCGGGGCCACCTGGAAGCCCCTGAGCTGAAGGCTTGTTCTATAATGCAGGAGACTTGGGGCAGAGGAGCGAGTCACTAGATCATGAGGACTTGAGTCCCATCAATAGATTAATGTATTTATGGGTTCGTAACTTAATGAGCTATTGGAAGTGGTAGATACATTAGTAGGTGAGGCCGAGATAGAGGAAAAATGTCTCTATGAATTGTTTTGCTTTGACAGGCATCTCTCTCTCTCTCTCCTCCTTCTCTCCCTCCCCATCTCTTTTTCTCCTCCCTAGGTGTCATGAGGTAAGCAACTTTTTATACCCCACCCACCAAAGCCACTCCAACATAATGTTCTGTTTCAACGCAGGCCTGGAAACTATATAGCCAAGCAACCACAGACCAAAACTTCCCAATTCAAGAGCCACAATCAATATTTTCTCTTTTGAGTTTTCTCAGTTATTTCATCACAGGAATGGAAAGCTAGCATAATCCTTCCCCTTCTCTAAAGTAATTCTTTATGTCTTCTCCTTTTGCTGAGGACCAACCCCAGGACCTTGCTCTATGACTGGTCAAATCCCTATGGTTGTAATAATAGATAGAGATGAAAGCCAATATATATTGGCCTTTAGTATATATGATACATATTGGCTTGCCTGATTTATTTCTCCACTTTCCCTAAGGGTTTGAGTATAATCAAGATCTTTTCTAAAACATCACTGAGAGCAGACTCTAACGTTATTCTCCAATCCAAATGTCCTACTCCACTATTTTACTTCAAACTGTCTATAAAACATTTACTCTCGAAAATGTACTTTCAGGCTCAAGGGGGAGAAAAGCAGCCAAACTGAGCCATTCTTGTCCAGTGTGCCCTGCAGATGGGAAAGGGGAAGATGGACAGCAATCAGAAGCTAGCTTGTTCTCCAGCTAAACTTAGAATTTTCACCACAGTGGCTGGGGAAATGACAAAGGGAAATTAAGCAAGAACAAGCTCCATCTGCTTCTTTTCAATGCATTTTTCTTCATCCCTGCCCTGAGACAAGGGCCATTAACCACAGAACAACATGTATTGTGGATGAACAGGTCCCAAATAGCGGAGATTAATCCCATGCAAGTGGGCTTGATCCTCAAAGTAAGCAAACAAATTAGCTTGGTAAACAGATTTGGGGAAGAATGGTTAGAGATGCAGAGATCCCTCGAATTGGCTTTTAACAAATTTAATGGAGTTTCTAAAGTGAATGAAGAGGCTTCGAGAGGGTTGAAGCATCTGGAAAAACCCAAAGCTTAGAGAATAGTGGCTTGTGATTGATTGAAACTGACTGGGAATGTCACCCAGGCTAAAGCCAGGACCACATGCAATGACTGTCAGCCTCATCACAGAGTAAACTTCACTGCGAATTCAGACAGACAAGCACCCTTACAAATTAGCCCTGGTGCTCTAATAACAATGGAGCTGTGGAGAATAGCATACAAGGGAAAGCTACCTGGGCAGTCTGGGAGGAAAGCAGAATCTTAGCCTGGGAATGGACAATACTGCCAAGAACATCTGAAAATTATTCCACATATGTCTCTGATAATCTTGTACGTAACTGTCTTATCCAGAGGAGGAAAGATGTGATCAATATGATAGTGACATATATTTCCTCATTATTTTAGCAATTTTTTAATTGGCTTATGATTCTCCTCCTGTTAAGTATTACCTAGAGTGTGTTTGGGTGTGTTTTGTGAAGGTATAAACATGTATGTGCACATGTTTATGACTGATGTTTATCTATGTTTGCTATGCTTTGTTCTATTATATGTTGATATAGTGGTCATCTCCGTTGTAATACATTTATTATTTTTATCTTCAATTAAGATGGATAATTCTATATGTATATATAATTTAGTGTATAATATTATAATTAATATTTAATAATCTATAAATAATTAATATTATATATAATTTTTCTGGTTGCTAATTGTCCTTTAACTGTCCCATGTTTGTTGTGACTTTTATTAAAAAGTTATAATCTTTACAGGCATTTTAGCTACAAAGCAAAATAGAAAGTAGGATACAGAGACTTTGTATATACATATGACCCAACCTGTGCAGCTAAAGGAACATTATCGCTGGATCTTAGAATAAGTCGACCTTTCCTTCAGTAAGAAACTGCCAAGCTGCCCTCCACATGGCTGCACCAATTCCCATCCCACCTAACAAGGGCCGGGAGAGCTCTTGCTGCTCTACCGCCTTGCCAGCATCTGAAGCTGCCAGGGCACTAGATTTGGGTCCCATTATTATTTGGTTGCTAATAGAGCCTAACCCTTGTTTTAATTTGCATTTTAATGACATCTAATATGTTGAATGTCTTCATATGCCTCTTTTCCCATATGTACATTATAGTCAATAAGATTGTCAGCTAATTTTTAAATGTATTTTATTTATTTATAAATGTATGTGAGTGCTTTGTCTAAATAATTGTCTGTGTATCATGTGGATAACTAGTACCCACAGAGGTTAAAAAAACAAAAAGGGCATCAGATCTCCTGGGACTGGAGCACAGGTGGTTCTGAGATAGCATGTGGGTTCTGGGAATCTAACCTAGGTCCTCTGCAAAAAATAAACATTTTCTTAACCACAGAGTCAACTTCCCAGTCCTCAGCATATTTTAATTAGATTATTTGTTTGTAAATTGTTGAATTTTAAGCTTTTGTGTAATAATTCTTCACCCCTTTATCAGCTGTGCATCTTAGAAATATTTCTCATACTCTGTGACATTTTAGGGGGGCTGGGGCACTAATTGGGATCAGGCCCAGAGTTACGCATATTTTAGTCCAATGCTTTACTAGTGACATTACCTGTGTCGCTGTTACTCCTCTCATTTTCTTAATATTGCCCTACTCAGAACACACTATGAACTTTTGAAAAGTGAAAAATAGATATAGAGCTCTAAATAACTAACAGATGATTAAATTGCAACTGGTTCATTAGGGCATTCTTGAATTTTTTTTACACAGAGAGAAATATTGAATATACCTTGTGAACTTAATAATAGTGTTAATACAGCTCACATTTTCATCAATGTGATGACTAAATTTCTTTCAGCAGGATATTCTATTCTAAAAAGTTGTGTATAGTAATATATCATTTTATATACACATATATATGCAAACTAGAGAATGGAAAACTTCACTTTATATAGATATGGTGGCCAAATCTTAATGACATCCAACCTAGAATATCCTACAAAATAGATATCCTGTAGAATGGCCTCCAGTGGTAGTAAGAACTAATGAGAGTTGAAGCTTGAAAACCTCAAACCTCATACGCAAAGAGCTGGCCTTGGGCTGCTTCCCAACCTGTGTTAATGTGGACCCGGAACAAATTTGAAAAACATGGGGGTTCTGTTGCCCTACCAACTGAAAGGTCACATGTGTAGAACATACAGCATTTCACCTGTTTCCTCCTCATCTCTGTTAATGGGTACAGAGGGAAGAGAGCAGTGACACTAAAAACGTTCCAGAGTGATGAGTTCACCACCATAATGGTGTGGATTCTGGAAAGCAGCATGGCCGGTGTGTTAGATGGAGCAAGAAGATGGAAGCTCACATCTTAAAACTCAAACAGAAAGCAGAGAGAACAAACTAAGAATTGAGTGTGGCTTTGAAACTTCAAAGTCTGCTCTTAGTAACACAATTCCTCTAGCAAGACCACACCTCCAGAACCTTCCCAAGTAACAGCAACAATTGGGAACCAAGTATTAAAGTGTCTAAGACTATAGGTAACATTCTCATTCAAACCACACTTCCTATTCTTTACTTCATTTGCATAACCATCGCTAAAAAATCAGAGCCTTTGAACCGATATGAACCCATGGCACAGTGTCTTCTCCGGTTCTGCTTCCATCCAGAGTCTTGCCCTCTGGTGCTTCTGCCTCTAACACAGTAGTTTTCAACCTGATGGTCAGAACACCTTTGTGGGTCAAATGACCCTTTCACAGAGTCACCTAAGATCATCAAAAAGCATAGACATTTACATTATGATTCATAACCCTAACAAAATTATAAAGTAGCTACAAAAGTAGTCTTATGGTCAGAGGTCACCACAACATGACAGAATGTGTGAAGTTGTCATAGCATTAGGGATGCTGAGAACCACTGCTCTAGCACATGTTTGTGTCTTAGGGACAGTCTTACTTCTCTTACCCTCTAGGATCTACAACTCCTGGCACTCTCAACTTTCTGGCACAGAAAGAAAGAAAGAAAGAAAGAAAGAAAGAAAGAAAGAAAGAAAGAAAGAAAGAAAGAAAGAAAGAAAGAAAGAAAGAAAGAAAGAAAGAAAGAAAGAAAGAAAGAAAGAAAGAAAGAAAGAAAGAAAGAAAAGAAAAGAAAGAAAGAAAGAAAGAAAGAAAAGAAAAGAAAGAAAGAAAAGAAAAGAAAGAAAAGAAAAGAGAAAAGAGAAAAGAAAAGAAAAGAAAAGAAAAAAGAAAAGAAAAGAAAGACCAAAAACAAAAACAGGGATCAATAAGATACCAATACTGATTCTCTCAGCAGCACTTTCACTTCTGAGCACAGAGGTAAGATCTCCACCTTCTCTCTGAAGGGGAAGACCTAGGAGCACACAGGGCATAAAATCAGTGGAGCAGCTGGAACAGAAGTCTTCCTGCCGCCATTGGCACCAGGGAACCGGAAGACTTCACAGCCTTCTGTGATCAGTGGAGCAGCTGGGACAGAAGTCTTCCTGCTGCCATTTGCACCAGGGAACCAGGAGACCCTACACCCTTCTGTGCATAGCCCGCCAGGAGAGAGTGATCTCCCAAGTGATCTTCCACTTCTGAGCACAGAGGTGAGATCTCCACCTTCTCTCTGGAGGGGAGCAGCTAGGAGCACACAGGGCATAAGATCAGTGGAGCAGCTGGGACAGAAGTCTTCCTGCTGCCATTTGCACCAGGGAACCAGGAGACCCTACACCCTTCTGTGCATAGCCCGCCAGGAGAGAGTGATCTCCCAAGTGATCTTCCACTTCTGAGCACAGAGGTGAGATCTCCACCTTCTCTCTGGAGGGGAGCAGCTAGGAGCACACAGGGCATAAGATCAGTGGAGCAGCTGGGACAGAAGTCTTCCTGCTGCCATTTGTACCAGGGAGCCAGGAAACTCCACAGTCTTCTGTGCTTAGCCCACCAGGAGAGAGTGATCTCCCAGCAGTGCTTTCACTCCTGAGCTCAGAGGAGTAAGGACACAGGCTTAGAGGCCCACAGGAGGTACAAACTCCAGCCAGAGACAACAATATCAACTAGCACCAGAGATAACCAGATGGCAAAGGGCAAGCACAAGAACCCTAAGAACAGAAACCAAGGCCACATGGCAACATCAGAACACAGGTCTCCCACCACAGCAAGTCCCAGATACCCCAACACACCGGAAAAGCAAGAGTCAGATTTAAATTCGTATCTCATGATGCTGATAGAGGGCTTCAAGAAAGACTTAAATAAATCCCTTAAAGAAATATAGGAGAACATCGGTCAACAGGCAGAAGCCCTTAAAGAGGAATCACAAAAATCCGTTAAAGAAATACAGGAGATCATGGGTCAACAGGCAGAAGCCCTTAAAGAAGAAACACAAAATCCTTTAAAGAATTACAGGAAAACACAAACAATCAAGTGAAGGAACTGAACAAAACCATCCAGAATCTAAAAGTAGAAGTAGAAACAATAAAGAAATCACATAGTGAGACATCTCTGTAGATAGAGAACCTTGGAAAGAATTCAGAAGTCAAAGATGTAAGCATCAACAACAGAATATAAGAGATAGAAGAAAGAACCTCAGGTGCTGAAGACACCATAGAAAACATTGACTCAACAGTCAAAGAAAATGCAAAATGCATAAAGCTGGTAACCCAAAATCTCCAGGAACTCCAGGACACAATGAGAAGACCAAATCTAAGGATTATAGGTATAGAAGAGAGTGAAGATTTCCAATGTAAAGGGCCAGTAAATATCTTCAAAAAAAACTATAGAAGAAAACTTCCCTAACCTAGAGAAAGAGATGACCATGAACATACAAGAAGCCTTCAGAACTCCAAACAGACTGGACCAGAACAGAAACTCCTCCCTACACATAATACTCAAAACACCAAATTCACTAAACAAAGTAAGAATATTAAAAGCAGTAAGGGAGAAAAGGCAAGTAACTTATAAAGGCAAATCTCTCAGAATTACAGCAGACTTCTCACCAGAAACGATGAAAGATAGAAAATCCTGGGCAGACTTCATATCTGCCAGCTCAGGCTACTATACCCAGCAAAACTCTCAATCATATAGATGAAGAAACCAAGATATTCCCTGATAAAAACAAATTTACACAATATCTATCCACAAATCCAGCCCTACAAAGGATAATAGATGGAAAATGCCAACACAAGGAGGGAAACTACAACCTAGAAAAAGCAAGAAAATAATTTTCCAACAAACCCAAAAGAAGATACCCACACAAACATAAAAATAACATCAAAAATAACAGGAAGCAACAATCACTATTCCTTAATATCTCTTAACAATGGACTCAACTCCCTAATAAAAAGACATAGACTAACAGGAATATTTCTCATGTAACTCTTCAATTTTATCAGAAAATGTTTGTAATTCCCCTTTTAATTAATTTAGTAATGTTTTTATGTCTACCATTTTATCTGCATTATTTTTCATGATAATCTTCAATTTTAATATGCCTTTCTATACATTTCCTCTATTTTATCAGAAATGTTTTCAATGTAAATCTTTGATTTTATCACAAATGTTTCTAATTCCACCTTCAATTAATTTATAAAGAGTTTTTATGTCTACTTTATATGTAAAATTTTCCATGAAATAGTCAATTTTAACGTGTTTGTCTATATATTTCTTGAATGCTACCAGAAATATTTTCCATGTAAATCTTCAATTTTACCTGAAAATACTTATAATTCCACCTTCAATCAATTTAGAATTTTTTCCCTTTTTTTTCCACATAAATATTTTTTATTCGATATATTTTTTATTTACATTTCAAATGATTTCCCCTTTTCTGGTCCCCCACTCCCCAAAAGTCACATAAGCCCCCTTCCCTCCCCCTGTTCTTCCACCCACCCCTTCCCACTTCCCTGTTCTGGTTTTGCCTTATACTGCTACACTGAGTCTTTCCAGAACCAGGGGCCATTCCTCTGTTCTTCTTGGACCTCATTTGATGTGTGGATTATGTTTTGGGTATTCCAGTTTTCCAGGCTAATATCCACTTATTAGTGAGTGCATACCATGATTGATCTTTTCAGACTGGGTTACCTCACTTAGTATGATGTTCTCCAGCTCCATCCATTTGTAGCTTAGAATTATCTTTATCCCTATCATTTATCTGTAAAATTTTCATGATAATTTTTTTATTTTAACATGTTTTTCTATATATTTCTTCAATTTTATCAGAAATATTTTCCACATAAATCTTCAAGTTTATCAGAAAATGTTTATAATTCCACTTTCAATCAACTTAGTAATACTTTTATGCCTACCATTATTATACCTATATAAAATTTTGATTATCTTCAATTCTAACATGTTTTTCTACATTTTTCTACAATTTTATCAGAAATATTTTCCACATAAATCTTCAATTCTATCATGAAATGTTTCTATTTCATATTTCAATTAATTTAGCAATGTTTTTATGTGTACCACTTTACTCTTTAATTTTCCATGAAAATTGTCAACTTTAATGTGTTTTTCTATGTAACTCTTCTATTTTATCTGAAACATTTACCATGTAAACTTTAATTTTATCATAAAGTGATTTTACTTCCCTTTTCAATAAAAAAAGAAAATTCAAAAAAGATATCAATACTGTCCTGAAGAAATTCTTAATATTCTTTTAGAAATCAAAAAACCATAATCAGTTGAAATAAAAAGGTATTTAACTGGATCTGAGTGAGTCATTGTAGACACTAAACTTAATAAAAACATGAGAATACTTTTAAAAACAGTATTTTTCACTTAGGCTGGATATAAACCTTATCAATTATTTTATAATATCAGCTTGCTGAAAAAAAAATGTTCAATAAATGGAAATGTCCCATTTTTCTATTCTCTTATTAATTTTCTTCTTAGATGACTTTGTTGGTCATAATTCGAATACTATAGAATACATCTTAACTTTATAGTTTTATAAGTCTTATATTCATTCTTAAGCAAAAGGCTTTGAGACAGTAGTAGTTTGATGGGTTTGACAAGTGTATGTACTCCTTTATGCTTACAATCGTCAAGCTGTGTAATACTGCCATCACTCCAAAGATTCTTCCATGGCTCCTTGGTAATTAATCTCTGCACTCTGACCAGATGTAACACTGACCGACTTTCAGTCAACATTTATTATTTGGGGGTGCTGAGATGGCCCAGTGAGTAAAGCACTTGTTCCATAAGATGGGCAACCTGAGGTTGGGCCCAGAGAACCCACTCAGGGCCATGTGCATTGGTGTTTGCTATCCTGGTGCAGTCTGCTGGGGAGATGGGAGGCAGAGACAAGGGAATAAACAAAAGCTCTCAGAAGAGTCATCCTGGTGCATGCAGCAGTGAAGAGACCCAGTCTCAAAGCAACATGGAAGCTAGGACCAATGCTGTACAATGTTTTGTGACCTCTATCTACCTGCCATCGTACATACATACCATAACATACACATATGAGTACATATGTACACAAGCATACACACACACACACACACACATACACATGAACACATACTCCAGGATCTGAAAAACACCTGAAATTATAGTATTCTTACTTCTGTGTCTAGCTTACTTCATTCACTCAAAATCATATTTTGGAGATTCTCTCATGTTATTACATGCGTCAATAGTTAATTTTATTGACCCCAAATCCCATAGTATTTCATTTTATAAATATTGTAGTAGCAATCTTAGCTTCTTGAATAACCCAGTTATGTTATATAAATGTGTTTTTGTTTTAATTCCAGGTGTGGGATATGGGGCTGCTTCAGTTGGTCCCCAGCCATTAACCATGGTTATCTTGTACTCTAGGGGAAGATAGAAGATATGTTTTTTGTCGGTTACAGATAGTTTAACTGTAGAGACTCTGGAAGGAGTATAAATAGAAGAGCCCTGAGAGGACCTCTGGTGGCTACTACTATCCCTGCTATTGCTAAGGCAGCTGTTGGTTCCTGATGTTGTGGTTTATCAAGTGGTCATGAACACAGAGACAAGAAAAAGAAATTGGATAGTCTGAAGACACAGACTAGACTATCCCCCGAGGAACTGAATGCTGCTAATCGGCAGGAAGTAGTCTAAAGAGATCTACACAGCCTTTCTTCTCTAAACTTCCTTCTCTGATACCTACTGTTGAGAGGTTGTAAGGGATTGTGGGGTGGTGAACTGTGATAGGCACCATGGTTCCTGACAGATGACTGTCACCTGCGGAACTGCATGTGTTTGGCCACGTAGCTACATCCTCCCACAACGCCCCCTGCCCCTGTAGGGAGGCCTATGATCATCAGTCACACAGAATCAGCACCCCAAGCCCTTCCACATGCAGATAAGGTATCTCCAAGCTCTCAGACCAAGCCAACGAGAAGCACTTGCTATCAGACCCTGACCTACCCCAAAACTGTATGTAAGAATCCTATCCAGAAGGAATAAAAATGTGTGAGAACTACTCCATCATCTGAGAGCTTCTGTCATAAGAGCTGTAACATTTGGGAAGAGCTCTGCTCTTCTGAAACACCACCTGAAACTCCTCTGCACTCTTTGCTGGCTAGTCAGCCTCTTGTCAGCCCAGCCCAGCCCAGCCCAGCCCAGGCCTGACTCAGCATAGGGCTAAGTGGAGTAACTGAGACACTGCAACAGCAGAGAGAGAGATGGAGCCAGCTGCAGCAGCAGAGGCATGGAGATGATGCCCCCTTCCTGCTCACACTCTCCTCTTTGCCTGAACCCTCGCAATCGGCTGGGCCAGAGATCTCCTTGGAAATCCTCCAATACACAGGCCCACACCAGATTAGGGTGGAAGAAGGCTCAGATCGTAGTAGATATAAGAACCCAATCAAACAGCTAAAAATACACCAAAAGGATATAACAAAATGTGTTTATCATTCATCACTTATATGCTTATCTCCAGTGTATGACTATGGTGAGTATGTGTGTTGAATGAAGAAAGCTAAGGTTGATAGAAGTTCATGTCTATACGTAAACATAAATATTTAGAAGGTAATTTGACAGCTTGGCCCTTTAGCAAAATAACAACAGCAGATCCTAGACTAGGGTCTATGACCTCCAAAAATTTTGACTAAGATTATACTACCAGGCATGAAATTCCACCCTAAAGAACAGACCTCAAACACAATCATCAGTTAGTTACCTCATGCAGTCATGCCGCTACTACATCAGCTTCTTTTTACTGTCAGTAGCAGTTAATGGAGAGGTGCATAAACTGTCAAGGTGTCAAGAATAAAGAGTCGGAGTGCTCAGCCCTAATTAGACCACTTCTAGCAACCCCACCAGCACTACCACCAAAGCTCAGGGAACATCAAGGAAGAGGGGTAGAAAGAGTGTAAGAGCCCAAGAGTGGGGAGGAAAGCTGTCGAGTGTGATCTTCTGGACATGACATGACGATCACACTCATGAAATTCCAGCAGCTCTAGTTACCTACCCTAGACTTGCACATGATAAAACCAGCCAAATTTTCAGCATACATGGGGTAAACAATCTCCAGGCCAACCCACTTATGGAGAAACTATTGGCAATTGATAGTTGTTAGGGAAGGGAGAGTCATTTGTTTTGGAGGATGTGACCACTGGTAAGTTTTCCATGTTTCATTGCATGGCCCTACTTCCATGCACATATGGTCATTACTAACTTGACTTAGTGGGTGTGATGGTTGGTATTTACTCGTTTGAGGGAGTGGCACTATTAGAAGGTGTGGCCTTGTTGGAAGAAGGGTGTCACTATGGGAATGGGCTTAGAGATCTTCCTTTTAGATGCTTGAGTATGCCCAGTCTGTTCCTGGCTTCCTTTGGATAAAGTTGTAGGACTCTCAGCTCCTCCTGTCCCATGCCTGCCTGCATGCTGCCATGTTACTGCCTTGATGATAATGGACTGAACCTCTGAACCTGTAAGCCAGCCCCAATTAAATGTTGTCATTTATAAGACTTGTCTTGATCATAGTGTCTGTTCACATCAGTAAAACCCTAACTAAGACAGTGGGTTACCAAAAAAAAAAAAGACATGGATTTAGGTAGAAGACATGTTGGGGGATCTGAAGAGAGGCACAGGTGAAGGGAATAAAGCACAGATATTATCAGATTTCATTGTATACCTATACAAAATCCTCAAGAATAAAGAAACATTTTTAAAAAGGAGGCATCTATGAACACGTGTGCTGAAGTTTTATAAGCATGGGCTTTCAATTTTCTTGGGTGAAAAATGAACACAATTCCTAAGTCATGAGAACTATGTGCTGAGCTGGCCTGCCGAGGCTGTGTCCTTGTCATCAGCATTGTGATACACATGAGCACTAGGTCTTTGTGCCAGTGTCGTGCATTTTGCTTCTGCGCATGCTACAAATACACACTGTGCAATCAGTCTTGCTCTACCTGGTCAATTAGTGTTTTAATTAACAAGAAAACGGATTTTTTTCTTTCCTCAATTATTCTACAGGTCTAGGACTCCAAATTCCATTTTAGAAATCTAGTATGCCAAGGTAAATAATTTGCATCCAACCTGGCTGGCTTTCTACTTGTAGGAATTCTTTTATCTCAACCTTAATTAGAAGCAAGTCCCACCCTGCCTGGAAAATTAAAAATATATATGTATTAGATAGATAGATAGATAGATAGATAGATAGATAGATAGATAGATAGATAGATAAAGAGATAGATAGATAAATTTTCAATCTGTACAATTATATATCCTTCAATGTTTTATTATAAAAGTACATCAATATATTTATATAATATGGCAAATATATTTGTGTGATATAATGAGTATATATTTATGTACTTATGTATAGATAATTTTTGTTGTTTTTTAAACTCAGTCTCTCAGGTTACTTAGGCTAGCCTTGAACTCACTTTATAACACAGGCTCATTTGAACTGTTGATTCTCCTATCTCAGCCTTTCGAGTGCTGGGATTATTGCCATGAGCCACTGTACCCAGTCTTGAGATTATATGTAAGATATTTTTCACCTTCATTGATGATAACTATGTTTACTGTAGGTAGACTCCTAAAAATGCCCAGGTTTTTTTCTACCAGAACTTTATTAAAGATGTTTATTGCCTTCTGGTTTTCATTATTTTTAATAAAATCTGAGAAGTAATATTGGAATATGCAATATTTCTCTGTTTTAATGGATATATGCACTACTAACTTTTTATAATCTTACAGCAATGTCTTTCTGTTTGCTTCTTTGTAATTATCGTGTTTGAGACTCACTGGAACCTATTGAGTCTCATACAAAAATGGTTTTCACCATGCTCATCAGCACTAGGAGTCATTCACTTGTTTTTGCAGGCGCATGGCTATTTCTGGAATGCTGCATCCCTTGTTGATAGCTCGACTTTATGCCAGAAGACTTTAAACTCTGTTCAAACCTTTTCAGTGATTTTTCCGACTGTAGATACTTCAGTTTACATCATTTCTGTCCTTATGCTCTGGCTGAAGTCTTACAATACTGAAGTCTCCGGCAAGCTTTTTGTTAAGGAAGACAGATGTATTTGGGGTGGGGGAGCATTTTGCTGTTTTGTTTGTTTACTCACTTGCTTCAGCTCTAGCTTTTCCTGGTTTAAAAATCTCCCATGTCTCTTTTCGCTGTGTTTACATTTCTCCCTTAATTCTGTGAGGATACTAATACCAATTACTTTGAAATCCATGTTTACTAATGGTGACATCTCACCTCTGGTTCAGTTTCAGTGCACTTCAGTATATTGTTACGAATGGTAGCTTTCTGCTTCCTTGGACGGAAAGCAACCTTTGATTGACTCTGAGTATCATAAACTTTACTTTGTCCAATGACCACTCTGGCTATTGTGTTACAGTGATGAGTCTATGGTGTTAAATCGGCTAGCTCAGTCACACGATGACTCAGCCCTTTAGAAACTTCTGATTGGGTCCTGGTAGAGCAGACCCAACACAGCACTCACAACTACATCTAGTTTGGCACACACACCCCCATTAAAGAATTTACCTATTAAAGACTCCTTCTGGGTTCTCTCCTGAATGTTTCAGGTGTTCAGTGGTAGCTCTCTGAGATGACCAGAAGCTCAGTATTTCTCAGTCCTCTTTGAAATCTGAGAATGATTTGTACTGCCCTCTGCTACTCTGCTCTAACACTATCCTGTGGTCTTCCTGCATACTAGTCAAAGGCACAGTGGTCTTCTATGCAAATTCCTGGAACCCTTTCCTCCCTAATACTCTTGTGTCCAAAATTCTAACTGCTTCTGCCTCCCTGAACTCTTACCTCTGACCCCATAATCTGTGATGTTGTCATGGCCTGGAACATTTCCAGAATGGAAAAGTGTCTCTAAAACTCTAGGACAATACAAGGCTAGTGACATTTGTCTTTCCGTTCACTGGGGTCAGAGATATGCTCTGTCAGTTATCAGCTTCTGGACAAAATTAGTCCATAGTTTATCTCAGCTGCTTGCCGTCCACTGTGGTGGGTGAGTGGAACAATCAATGGACCAGTTATTCTGTCATCACCAGCCATGGAAGCAATTGAAATTTTAAAAATATTTGACAATTTGAAAGACAGAGTAGGTTTAGCAGTTAAGAGGACTAACTGCTCTATTGGAGTACAGTGTTTGAATCTCAGCACCTGTAAGAGGTGACTCATAAAGGCAGAGAGCTCCAGGTTCTAGTTATCTCGTGGCCCCAGCTGGCTTCCATGAGTATTTATTCAATTGTATACACACACACACACACACACACACACACAAACACACATACAAATGATATAAATTCTTCAGAAAAAATATAAAAGTCTTGACAGCCTTTTAATGGTATAACTTTGTGAGATTCAGTTTCCTTCATGTTACAAAACTTAGAAAGACTTCATACTCAGAATGTACATCCAAAAAACACTGTAATAATCTCAGTTATCACATAATCTACATTAAGAATAGTATCTTTATTTTTAATACTAAATAAAATTGCATGTGAGCATTTCTGAGGACTAAAATAACCACTTTTTGTTGTTGTAGTTCAGAGAAGAACTGCATTTGTACGCCTATTCCATTACCAGTCGGCTTATAAATAATGTGTTTTATTACATTATCTTTTTTAAAAAGCATTTTGACCATTTGTGTTTTTCATACTTGTCTTATGTGTGGTTTAGCTTTTACTTCCCCAGGGCTACGTGTGAAGCTTAAAAAATATTTTTCACGTCTTCACTAAGTTGTTCAGGGGATACATTCTGAGATATCTTTCTGCATGGTTGAAAAAGAAGCACCATTTTGTGTAAAGTCTCATTTATTTCCCTAAGCAGATAATTATCCTAGTGAGTTTTACAAAAAGAGTTGTACTTAGACATGAGAAGAAAGTAAAGAAAGCTCAAATCATGCCAAGATGTGACACTGAGTCAGTTCTTTCTGGGCTGATGGAATCGTCTCCTTGATGATGATGATGATGATGATGATGATGATGATGATGATGAGCTCCTGGTTTTGTTTTGTTTTGTTTTGCTTTGCTTTTTGTTGTTTTGGTTTTTTTCCTTAAGATTTTGTTTCTGGCTTCCAGTTTGTCATTCATTTCTGTAATGGGCCTTTAAATGATTTTATCTTCAAAGAGGAAGCATTTACTGTGCAAAAGTGGAGGAGCCCTAGGTTGGAACTTAGAAGTTGGGGTTAGGGGTATGACTTGACCAGCTGCATTCCACTATGACTTTGTGATTCAGAGAAATTATTTACTTGATCTCAGGTGCAGAAGAGAATACACCTTTCTTACTGTGTTTTCCTTTTGCTTATTCGTTTTAACCCTGGCTTTTAAGATGGAGACTAGTGTGTGTAAAATAATACTCACTGGCAATGAAGAGCATGCAAGAGTGGGGAGTGAGAATTCCAGCAGATGGGGAAAGCTTAAAGGCTCTCCAGAGCAGACCTAAAGGTTCCCAGAGGAGGAGAATATAAAAACACAGAACTGACTGAATCACATTACGGACAAAGCTCCTTTTCATTCTGAATTCCAGTGGCATTCTCTCAGTATCACCTCTTTACCGTGATAATCTAGGGAATTATTTGTTGAGGAATACACGTTCTAATACTCACATTCTAGGCATTGCCACATAGTAGAAACAGACAAGACCTAGAGTGTAGTCCTAGCTGTGCCTCCATCTGTGTTCCTTCTGCGTGTTCCTGTATCTTATTCCTGAATATGGTATTGAGAACCCTTGGACACCCACCTGAGACCCTGACCACTGGCAACGTCCCCCTTCTCACCACATTAAAAACTGTGATTTGGAGACGGCATGTCAGACAAAGCGAAAAGCCACAGTGTCTCACTTCTCTTCAGACTCAAAAAAGGTAAACTGTTAGTTCTGACAACTTGCTGAGTTAGTTAACTCCTCACTTCTCTCTGGGCTTCTAAACTGGTCTTAACTTCATGCCAGATTTTTTTCTCCTGGGACTCAATGGTTAATCAGTGTCCGACCAAATCTGCCACAGGCCTGAGCTTGTAAGGGATTCACAGATGTGAGCTTCACTTCTCAGAGGAATCTTGAAAAGTAATTAATGAAAAATTAAAATATCACTCCTACAGAGTAAAAGAACCACACCCATATGTCTGGCCATTTCTAAAGTCCAACTAAAACATAGCATCTGATTCCAAAGCTTTGATCTTCCCACGTAGTGCTGAATATTCTTCACCCAAATTTCCTTTTCTCAGGCCCATTCAAGGCCCCACAGGCATCTGGAAACTTGGCATCATGCCTCCACCAGCTTCCTGACTCTCGTGCCCTACCTCGCTGCTCTTCAATGGTATAAATGAGGAAGACCTGTAGAGATGCTCTTTGTTTCAGAGGGCTACAGTTCTGTTTCGGAGGGCCACAGTTCGGTTTCGGAGGGCCACAGTTCTGTTTGTTTCAGAGGACCACAGTTCTGTTCCCAGCACTTACTCTGGACTGCTTTCCAATGCCTGTAGCTCCAATGGCTGGGAATCCAACAACCTTTCCTGAGTTCCACTGACACCAGGCAAACACATTAACAAGCACATGCATGCATATGAGCATGAGTACATGTGTACATGTACACACACACACACACAAACACACACACACACAAACACACACACAAACACACACACACACAAACACACACACACACACACAAACACACATACACACACACACACACACACAAAACAGTGCTTATTAAAATCCCTTAATCTTGTCTTTGAAACTTTACATCCTTGGTTCTCCAGAAGCCAGCTTTGTTCTTGCTCTGCTTGTCCTTGTATGATAAGCAAGGGGTATGATTTTTACCCCCTCTTTTCTCATTAGAACCAAAGATTTTTAGCGGGCAGGAATTTAGAGCCCATAAATATTGCTGAACATATGAAACGCTCATTTTTCTGCTCCCCGAAAGAATTTATATGGTGGTTTCCTTCTCTCTGTCTTTTTCTCTCATCTAAGCAATTATTTTCCCTTCCTGAAAGTCAAAAAGGCATTAAAGGAAATATAATAGCAAGAGGACCTTGTCACAAGTAAACTTTTTTTTTTTAATAGATGTACCTGCCTGGCATAGGAACACAGTCCTGTGCATCATGTTGAATAGCATTCAAATGACTGTCTTTGCTAAATCTTCCACCTCATTGCATCTTTGATAAAGTCAGGGCAACGGGGAGTTCAAGGTGACATGTCATCTACACAGTGTACAGCAGCGCTGCGTCCTCTCTTGTGTTTTCAAAGATCACTTTATATTGTCCATCCGTCTCAAAATAACGATGCCCCTCTTTGCTGTGGCGCTGCACTGTGAACTCCTATTCAATTTGTTATCCACCGAGCTCCCCAAATCTCACTCAGCACGACAGGTTCCTGAGTAATACCCCCATAATTTGAATCTGCGCCGAGAGTTATTTTCTTTTGGGTGCATATATTATCTCGCATGTCTTTATATTAAACCTCATCTCACTTTTTGTTCAGCCGATGCCCTGAATTATCTATATCCTGCTGTGATTGTAATATGTCATCTTCTTTATCTCCTTCACCTGCAATCTTTGTACTATTTGCAAATTTGGTCAATATCACATGAAGTTCTTTTTCAAGGTGAAAGTGCTTAGACAGAAAGTGGTGGACTGGGGCGCAGGACTGACGAAGCCCACCACACCCACAGTCCAGGCCTGGGCCTCACCCATGGCAGCCACTCTTTGAATCCGTTTTGTAAGCCAGCCTGGTTTATCCCCTGACTCTCATTATTCCCTGGACAATGCGCCTCTAATCTCTCATTGAGTTGTGTACCAGCAAGGGTCAAGTTCCCTGGGAAAAGCAGAAAAGAGCCAGGATTATTGTAAGCACCAGGGTAGAAAAGGGCAAAGGGAAACAGAGAGTCCAAACTTGCTTAACCTCTCAAATGCAGGTATTAGAAGAACGCACACTGTTAGTTAAAAGCCCAGCATTCTTTGTGTGTTCAGTGGCTCAGCTCTCTCTGTTTTTTTAACCCAATGTCCATGTTTCCCTTAGAAGTTTTCATGGAAACGTCTTTCAGCCGAAGGCTTGTATAGGTATCTCTCCCCAGATGTGCTCTCCCCAGAGGTGCCTGAATATCGAAGAGCATCACTTCACCCAAGACATATCAAACTTTTGTTAGATTTTCCAAACCACTGCAGATACACTACCCCTGTGTCTGAACTTCAGAAATGGCAGCAGTTGAGGTGCGAGTCTAAGCTCCTTGTGTGGTATGCTGAGCAGCGATCCTGATTAAGTATCCGCCTGGGTAAAGATAATGAATGGGTGGTGACTGGTGTTTTGTTTTGTCTCTGTGGCTAAGAGGTCAAGAACATTTGCTATTCTTGCCAAGAACCCAAGTTCAACTTCCAGAGCTGACAGGTGACTCCCAATGGGGTATAATCCCAATTTCAGGGTATCCAACACCCTCCTCTGGCTTCTTTATTATTATTATTATTATTATTATTATTATTATTATTAGATATTTTCTTTATTTATATTTCAAAGGTTATCCCCTTTCCTGGTTTCCCCTCCAAAAACCCCCATCTCATCCTCCTCCTCCATGCTCACCAAAGACACATACATGGTGAGCACGGTGATGTCCAGACAAAACACTGATACACATAAAGTAAAAATAAATAAAACCTTGAAAATAAAAAGAACAGCTGGGCATGGAAGAGCATGGCTTTAATCCCAGCACATATTAATCCCAGCAGGTGGATCTCTGTGAGTTTGAGGGCAGTGTAGTCTACATATCAAACTCTGGGACAGCCAGGACTACATAGAGAGACCTTTTCTCAAAAATATAATAAATAAATATATATACATAAATAAATAATTTTAAAGAACAATAGATGTAACTTTATTTTCATTGTTATTTCCAAGTTAAGTCTCCCTTTAATACCCACCTCAGTCATCTTCACAGCCTTGCCCCCAAAGCTTTTAAGTGTTTAAGATAGATACTCATCCATGGACAAATGCTATGGAATATGTTGGTGATATCCAATGAAGTCACAAATTTCACAACAGTGATTCTCTCTACTTCCAATCTTAGATCGACCTGAAATCATCAATTCATTATGTAGAGGGCTTCTATCCTACACCAGGCACTACAAACACCAGTGAATATTATGTAGTCAATGTGCCCGCAATGTGTTGCTTCTCAGTCAGCAGCTGCTCTTGGGAGTGTGTGCTACCTGCCTCTGTTGGGCAGAGGTCAAGTGTTCTGAAATAAGACTGCCTAAGCCTTCAGCCTCAAATGCCAGTGACAAAACAGTCGGTCACACATACGCAAAGAGACACATGCTAATCTGACTGTAAACTCCTCCATGTGAGAACATAGAAGCTCACGTATCCAAACTCAACCTCCCCAACAACAGAGCTTCAATGGAACTCTATTGTTCTCGGTGTTCTTATACCTAAACAACGTAGGCTTCCTTTCTCCTTTCTGGGGCTATTTGAAGATTTGGGTTTTTTTATGTTTTCCTTGGTGGGAGGAGGGGTTCCATTCGCTGTGTCTGTCTCAAGACTATTCCCCCAGTGAACGTCTAGTGAGGGGTGGAAGAGGCTCTGTGGACAACAAAGTGAAGGGGAGTAGGCAAGGAATGTGTGAGTGGGGACAGAGGGGACAATTGGACCACTGGAACTCACATAGCAGTTTACTTCATTCTTACCTGGCCATTAATTTGCAGAATTTCTTTTTAACCAGGCAAGTATGGCATTGTATCAAGTCACCCTCCAGGTTGTCTCACACCTTCATGGTAGGTCTGTTCCCCAATTAATTTTCTACTCCGTGCAGATGAAGACACTTACCAGGTGTCTGATTAGCAATGCCAGTCTCAATCTCCTTAATGTCGCCAAGGTCCAGAGCCTCAGCAAGACAACCAACACCTAGACTGCGGCTGAGGTGGGTGGCCCATGGCTCTGAGCCCATGGCTGCCTGCCTGCTTCCTCTCCTTCCTGTGAGCCCCAGTCTTCTCTTCCCTGACAACTTTTGCTCCCTATCATCCTGTCACCACTGATGGCAGGTCTGACTGTGCTGCAATCCCACACGGTTCACTTCATGGTCCTCTCTAAGGCTGCTCCCAAATTTCACCAAATGCCACAATGGATTCTGATTGGTGTTCAGGTTCAAGTGTGACCCTGCATCCTTTAAACTGGAAGCATAGCCAACGTTTACAGTAGTCTTGGGGATGGAAGATGATCTGACCGTCTCCTGGTAGACACCTGATTTCTTTGTCGAGCAAGCTTCCCTGCTTCCTACAGTTTGTGTTTTAGGAAGCTAGACTGCTCACAAAAGCCACCCCTTCTTACCTTTCATTACGGGCCTGCGTTGAGAGAGATGTAGCACTCACTCCCTCTAGAGAGTACACCATGTGTCGTGTATTAAATGCTTGTGTTTTGATGGGTGTCAATCTTTCCTATTAACTAACTAGGCTGCAGATCAAGGTTTGTGGCAGTGAGCATGAGTTAAATGCCTGCTGTGCAAACAGCGGTAAGCAAAGCATTTGGACTAAAAGCCACGCACTTTTGAGGGCTCTCTGCAAGCCAGACACAGCGCTGTATCTTTATAAACACACATTCCAATGCTTCTACTAAACTTACGAAGACAGTATTTTCCCCTTCCTTTTAAAAGGAGGGCACCCACCCGTCACTTTTTCCTGAGGTGTGAAGTTTCATGATGTCCAAGATAAAGACACGACTGAGTGGAATCAAATAGTCTACAAATTCGGATAAACGATACAGTAAACTTCCAATATTTTTAAGTTCAACTTAATGTGTATACTCGATTTTAGCCAAAATTCCTGAGAAGCAATGAACTTCACGTTCAGTCTTGAGAATACATCCTACCAGATGGCAGGATCGTCATCTGGATTATCATCGTCATTTGGGGTTTACTCACATTCTGGGGGTGTTAGTAGTGCCCAGCTAGATGCTGTTTTGCACGGCAGTGGGGCGGAACACAGTTGTCTACAACCACATCTGCCCCGCGCATTTCTCTACATCCACGAAGTTCCTGACATCCCTGACATGAATCAAAGTTCAAGGCAAACCCCACCGCGCCCTTTAAGAACTTTTTTTCCACTGCACCCACTGGGAAACAGCAGAGTTAATACGCCTACCACACTTCTCTCTGAAGAGCGTTTTAAGCTTCCTAAACCTAAACTCAGCTCCGGGTACCTCTGCATAGATGAGCCACCAGAAAGCTCGCTCTGGGACTCTCGGGGGCTAACACAGCCTCATGGGCTCCAGCATCACATGTGACTCTCCAAGAAACCCCTCCCTGCCCATCCAGCCACACACAACCTAGCATTCTTGAACCTCTCCTCCAAACACCTTCTCTCCTCCCAGCTAGAGCTCATATCTGCTGCGTACATCTGGAGTCGGACTTAAAAACTATTCTTTGGCTCATTATTTCTCCAATCCACAGCCTGTCCTTCCCGGAGGACAGAAAGTTTTTCAAATCAAACATCACATCGAGGTTGGATTTCTTTGTCTTTGTCTTTCTGCTTTTCCTGAGACACTAAAGAGAATGAAAGTTCTCGCTGGTTAGATGTAGAGAAACCAGTGGGGCAGATGGGAGGAGGCAGGAGGAGGCTGCATTAGCTCTGGTGGAAAGCCCCCGAAAACTTGGAAGACAAACTAAAGAAGGGATTCAACAATGGTGGGGTGAGATGCGTTAAAGTCATCAAAGGGTGACGGAGGGAGGGCTCAGCAGCTGAGAGGCACGCTGCTCTTGCAGCGGACCCCAGTTTAGGACCTAGCATTTATATTCCAGCTCCAAGAAATGACACTTGCTCTTCTGGCTTCCACAGAAGCCTGTGTTTATGTGCACTTACTCACATACAAACAGACACACATGTATGTAATTAAAAATAAAATCTTGTCTTTAAGCTCTCAGAAAATTCAAGGTAGATGATTTAGAACAGAAAGATGAAGTATCAGAGGCCGGATGGTAGGCAAGGAACATCTTGCCAAAAGCTCTCGCAACATGGGAGAATTTTTTTTTAACAGACTACAGCAAATCCCTTATTACAAATAATTAAATCTCTCCATGTCTCAAACAGTATCAAACACCATTTTGTAATCCCCATAGATAGCACAGTGGGCATTCCATGCTAGAAGTGAAGATGGAGTTAAACTTGCAACTCCTGACCTAGTATCCTTTCCCCCACATCACCCAACTGTGTGCCACAAACATCTCATCCCAAAACTCTTCTGTTTCATATTTTAAGTGCAGGAAGTTAAGAGAGAGAAAATCCAGTGAAAACGCATGAATGTCAATTCGACTTAAAAAAAAGAAGAAAACAAAACGAATTTAAATTAGTTGTTTTCAGGAGAGAGGGAAAGGACTGTACCCGGCTGAGTCAAAACTATGGCGGGGTCCTTTGCTTTACATGGTGTGAACTCTGGAAACTATGTGTCATATTTGAAAATGAAGTAGCTTTTGTGGATTCCGATTGTAAACATGTGGTTTAATATTACCCAAATTTAAAGCATCTTTCCAAACCAAACAAAGTGTAAAACCTTAATGGCAAAGATTCCCCCAAGGAGGAAGTCGCTTGTTATAAAACTCTGAGGACACCCAAGCAAGACCCCACTTGAGAATCGTCAGCGTGATTTTGAGCGCTTCTGTCCACTGCTCCTCGGAGTTAAATCGGGTTTTCATGGACTAGGAGTCGCCACTGCCTCCAGTGTCTCCAATCTTGCCTTTGTCCAGTCCATCCTGTACAGAAGACAACATCGAGTCTCTCTTTTTTCCACCTCTTCTTTGTGCTGCACACAGTCCAGAAGAGCTTCCACTGCATGGCCAAACTTGTTGTCCCAGAAAAAAAATGCAACCCCCCCCCCACCAGAACAGTATAACTGCAACTGCTTAGATTTGTCTGTCAGAGACCCCAGATATGAATGATTTCCATAGGGAACAAGTTGGTACCTCTGGAATTTCAGACCTATCTTATTGGCCAAAGCGTGGAGCAGCAACACTGTGTGGCCCCAAGCGGCATTGATGTTATACCATTCCACGGGAACACTGGGCAAGCAGACCCAGTCTGAAATTATTGATTGTGCCAAATTGTCCTTGTGCCAGATATGGAAGGTTGTGTTGAAGACACTGGTCTTCTTGAGCTTGTCCAGCTGCATCTGGCCATACCACATCTGGTTCTCCACTTTCTTGAGCTCATCAGGAAGCCCCAACTGCTGCCTTTTAAATTCACTATATTCCCGCTAGTACACTAGTGAGCTTCCTCCTGGTCCAGTCTCTCTGCCTCAGCCTGGACCTTCTCCAGGTTCTCTGCCACCCCCTTGCGGGGTTTTTTCCCCACATCTTCCAGTTCCTGGATCAGCCTCTTCTCCTCTAAGGAGCTCCTTCAGCTCCCTCTGTAGTTACTCACTGTCATCCCCATTCATTGGCTCCAGGATCTCCAAACAGCGTTTGTAGTTCCGACATTCATTTTCAGTGACATTGAGCAGAGTGTCCAGCTGATCTAAAAGAATATCTGTGCGTTCCTCACACAGTGGGTGAACCACATCTGTCTGGCCCGTGACCTTGAGACTCCGACTCAGGTTCTCTCCGTGGTACCACCACCATCAGATGCCTCCCCGATCAGAGTGAAGCTATTAGCACGTTCTGTAGACATCATCCTGGCTGGGAGATGAATCTTTGAGAGACACCATCCTGGTGAGTTTCGATAAACGGCTCCAGTCAGCCTCTTCCTCCTGGGTCTCTCCTGGTTTCCCCTGGTCTGTGGTGAGTAATGGACCTGTGAGTTCCTGGATGGTGACCCGGACCAAGATCTTGAAGCTCGTGTCCAGTTTCAGAGGCTGGCTACAGCACTGGCACACGAAGCTCGCCTGCATGGTGCTGCTGGACGCTTTAGATCCCTCCATGCCTCAGGGCCCCAGAGCCCGCCACCCAGGCTCATTCTACCGCGGGAGCACAGTGGTGTCGGGGTCACCCTGGAGCGAGACCTCCAGAGTTCCCATCGCCCTGTCTTCCAACACGGAAGAATTTTTAAAGGGGCCGGAAATGATGGGGTTGTTACTGGTTGGTTATCTGTGTATCCCCAGATTCACATGCTGAATGGGATAATGTCGAAAGGAAAGACTTTGGGAAGCCTATAAGGTTACTGAAGGTCATGGAGGTGAGAGAATGATGGGAAGAGAGGATGGGATGCCCCGAGAAACTGTCTCTGCCACAGAGGACAAGTGGGGCAGGGGCCACCTACAAGCGGAGATGCAGCACCAACTAGCCCATGCTATGCCGTCACCTTCTTTCCTGACTCCATCCTCCGGGGCCCTGAGAGTTAAGCTATCTAGAAGTAAGACGCTCCATCTGTGCTATCGCTTCTATTGTGAGAAGTGGCTTTTGCAACAGAGGCATCCGAGAGGCACACACCACCAGCGTAACGAGAACAAATCTACACCATCAGCCTGGATGGGGTTCTCAGTCACAACTCTGAAGGATGGAGATGCTCTGTGAAGGCCCTGAAGGCAGGGTAGCCTGAGAGGCAGAGCTCAAAGGGGACAGTTCCTTACATTAATGTGCTTCTGAAACTAAGGTCCTGCCTGCACAGGACCTTGGCTTCTCTGTCTTTTTAACATTTTCTTTCCTTTACCCAATTTATAAACATCTTATCAGAAATCTAGAACTCTTGGGTAAATGATAACCTGTGAAAATAACTGCATCAAACTCTTCTTCGGCCAGAAGGGAGCCTGTGGTGGCCACAAATGTTTGGCTTCTTGCTAATATTTGTGGTATATTTTAGACCCTTTTATTTTAAATGGTGCTTATTAGCTGCAATTTGACTTTTCGAATTATAGAAATTGAAATGTAGCAAATACCTAATCAGGGGTATGGTTTGTTTTAAACTGAATTTAAATGCCTAGCACTTAGATTAGTCGATGGGATTTTGTTCCCCAGTATTGAGTCCTAATTTTTAATTAAAAAACAAAACCCTGCTTAGTTGCCTATCATGTGTACTTAACTCAGAAAGGGTGTAGACAGAATTATAAATAAATTTCTGTGACTGTCTGTTGCTATGGTTGATATGAATCATGTGTGTTCTTAGTTTTCTGTATTTTTATTTTAAACATATTTTATTTATGCTTTATAATTTTACTACATGGACATGATTTATTTTGATCATATTCATCCCCAATTACCTTCCCTTATCACCCTCCCACTGCCTTCGAGACCCTTTTTTCTTCCAAATGATTTTTCCTTCTATTTTTATATCTTTTTATTAAAACTACATTTAAAATTTTTGTTATTATTATTTTTTATTGTTATTTTTTTTATTCGATATAATTTATTTACATTTCAAATGATTTCCCGTTTTCTAGCCCCCCCCCCACTCCCCGAAAGTCCCGTAAGCCCCCTTCTCTTCCCCTGTCCTCCCTCCCACCCCTTCCCAGTTCCCCGTTCTGGTTTTGCTGAATACTGTTTCACTGAGTCTTTCCAGAACCAGGGACCACTCCTGCTTTCTTCTTGTATCTCATTTGATGTGTGGATTATGTTTTGGGTATTCCAGTTTTCTAGGTTAATAACCACTTATTAGTGAGTGCATACCATGATTCACCTTTTGAGTCTGGGTTACCTCACTTAGTATGATGTTCTCTAGCTCCATCCATTTGCCTAAGAATTTCATGAATTCATTGTTTCTAATGGCTGAATAGTACTCCATTGTGTAGATATACCACATTTTTTGCATCCATTCTTCTGTTGAGGGATACCTGGGTTCTTTCCAGCATCTGGCAATTACAAATAGGGCTGCTATGAACATAGTAGAGCATGTATCCTTATTACATGGTGGGGAATCCTCTGGGTATATGCCCAGGAGTGGTATAGCAGGATCTTCTGGAAGTGAGGTGCCCAGTTTTCGGAGGAACCGCCAGACTGATTTCCAGAGTGGTTGTACCAATTTGCAACCCCACCAGCAGTGGAGGAGTGTTCCTCTTTCTCCGCACCCTCTCCAACACCTGCTGTCTCCTGAATTTTTAATCTTAGCCATTCTGACTGGTGTAAGATGAAATCTTAGGGTTGTTTTGATTTGCATTTCCCTAATGACTAATGAAGTTGAGCATTTTTTAAGATGCTTCTCTGCCATCCGAAGTTCTTCAGGTGAGAATTCTTTGTTTAACTCTGTACCCCATTTTTTAATAGGGTTGTTCGGTTTTCTGGAGTCTAACTTCTTGAGTTCTTTATATATATTGGATATTAGCCCTCTATCTGATGTAGGATTGGTGAAGATCTTTTCCCAATTTGTTGGTTGCCGATCTGTCCTCTTGATGGTGTCCTTTGCCTTACAGAAACTCTGTAACCTTATGAGGTCCCATTTGTCAATTCTTGCTCTTAGAGCATATGCTATTGGTGTTCTGTTCAGAAACTTTCTCCCTGTACCGATGTCCTCAAGGGTCTTCCCCAGTTTCTTTTCTATTAGCTTCAGAGTGTCTGGCTTTATGTGGAGGTCCTTGATCCATTTGGATTTGAGCTTAGTACAAGGAGACAAGGATGGATCAATTCGCATTCTTCTGCATGCTGACCTCCAGTTAAACCAGCACCATTTGTTGAAAAGGCTATCTTTTTTCCATTGGATGTTTTCAGCCTCTTTGTCGAGGATCAAGTGGCCATAGGTGTGTGGGTTCATTTCTGGATCTTCAATCCTGTTCCATTGATCCTCCTGCCTGTCACTGTACCAATACCATGCAGTTTTTAACACTATTGCTCTGTAGTATTGCTTGAGGTCAGGACCAACTAGACCATCTGAACAGTCCCATAAAGCCTAAAGAAATAGAAGGAGTCATAGAAAGTCTTCCAACCAAAAAAAGCACAGGACCAGATGGTTTCAGTGCAGAATTCTACCAGACCTTCAAAGAAGAGTTAACACCAATACTCTTCAAACTATTCCACAAAATAGAAACAGAAAGAACACTACCCAATTCCTTCTACGAAGCCAAAATTATGCTGATACCAAAGCCACAAAAAGATCCAACAAAGAAAGAGAACTTCAGACCAATTTCCCTTATGAACATCGATGCAAAAGTACTCAATAAAATTCTTGCCAACCGAATCCAAGAACACATCAAAACGATCATCCACCATGATCAAGTAGGCTTTATCCCGGGAATGCAGGGTTGGTTCAATATACGGAAATCCATCAATACAATCCACTACATAAACAAACTCAAAGAACAAAACCACATGGTCATTTCATTGGATGCTGAAAAAGCATTTGACAAAATTGCTCTTTCTCTTGATAATTGCTTAAAAGTCTTGGAGAGAACAGGAATTCAAGGCCCATACCTAAACATAGTAAAAGCAATATACAGCAAACCGGTAGCCAGCATCAAACTAAATGGAGAGAAACTTGAAGCAATCCCACTGAAATCAGGGACCAGACAAGGCTGCCCCCTTTCTCCTTATCTTTTCAATATTGTACTTGAGGTACTAGCTCGGGCAATTCGACAACATAAGGAGGTCAAAGGGATACAAATTGGAAAGGAGGAAGTCAAACTATCATTATTTGCAGACGACATGATAGTCTACCTAAGTGACCCAAAAAACTCCACTAGAGAGCTCCTACAGCTGATAAACAACTTCAGCAAAGTGGCAGGTTATAAAATCAACTCAAGCAAATCAGTGGCCTTCCTATACTCAAAGGATAAGCAGGCTGAGAAAGAAATTAGGGAAATGACCCCCTTCACAATAGCCACAAACAGTATAAAGTATCTTGGGGTGACTCTTACCAAACATGCGAAAGATCTGTATGACAAGAACTTCAAGACTCTGAAGAAGGAAATGGAAGAAGACCTCAAAAAATGGGAAAACCTCCCATGCTCATGGATCGGTAGAATCAATATAGTTAAAATGGCCATTTTGCCTAAAGCACTATACAGATTCAATGCAATACCCATCAAAATCCCAACTCAATTCTTCACAGAGTTAGAAAGAGCAATTATCAAATTCATCTGGAACAACAAAAAACCCAGGATAGCTAAAACTATTCTCAGCAACAAAAGAAAATCTGGGGGAATCATTATTATTATTTTAAATAGTGCATTCAATGTTTTTGTGCATGTGTTTGGGGGTATGCCCAGAAGAAGGTGTTGGGTCCCCAGGAACTGGACTTAAAGGAAACTGTGAGCCACACATGGATTCTGGGAACCAAACTCTAATCCTCTACAAGAACAGCAAGTCCTCTTAACCACTGAGCCCCGCTTTTAGCTTCCATGTCTCTTTTAATGACCCAGTCCTCCGGGTTTAGTTCGTACTGTTCAAATGAGCATAGGCATGTGACATTTTACTGAAGTATAGTCAACTAACCAACAAGTACACTACAAAAATAAGTAATCCCCCTTCTGATGTAGGCACTCACTGCCCATGGCCGCTTGGCTGATGGAGGGTGCCTTGTGCCCCTCTTCTGCTTGTGATAGGATGCTGGTAGGCCCAATACTGCACAGGTCTTGTGCTGGTAGCAGCTGCTGTAAGTCATTAGCACAATGACAGTGTGTACAGCGGACAGCATTTCACAGCACTCCTCCTTCTCTGCCAGCATCCTTCCTGCCTCCTCTTCCGTGGCACTGAACCTTGGCTTCTCTGTCTTTTTAACATTTTCTTTCCTTTATCCAATTTATAAACATCTTATCAGAAATCTAGAACTCTTGGGTAAAAAGATAACCTGTGAAAATAACTGCATCAAACTGTTCTTAGGAAGAAAGTCAGTTCTGAAACTTGGTGAAATGGATCTCATCCTGCTCCCAGTGGGCTTAAGGAGTAGCTGACTCCTTGCAAATTCTACCAGCCCCTAGCAGCAGAGTCAAGGAACCCTGTTAAGAGTCTTGATCTAGAATATCAGAAAAGGGACGGTCATCTTTACCACCAGGTTCTAAAGCAAGTTCTTAAAATTATCCATAGCAATAAATACCCCTCATTCCTAATTGAAATAAGACCCCAAAATGCAAACAACATGCTTCCTATGGGAATGTAAAGCACATGAACTTAGTTATATACTTTAGTGAATATTGATTCCACAACAAAGTTTGCCACAACATAAGATGCTCAAAATAGGCAAAGTCTAGCAAAAGCCAGGCTCTCGTGTGTGTGTGTGTGTGTGTGTGTGTGTGTGTGTGTGTGTGTGTGTGTGTGCTTAAGCTAATAAATAACTAGATGCAACATACAAAACAAAGACTAGCTTGTCCAGAACATTCTTCATTCTTCATTGTTAGAAACACAGAAAACTTAACACACAATAGTTTTCATTAATCTAACAATCTGTGCTGAAGGATCAAGCCTTTGACTCATCGGAACCATCCAGCCTAGATCCTGGTATGGGTATATCAATCTACTGAAGCTCCCAGCAGTTATCAAACAGTACAAGTAACTTGCAACCTGTAATAAATACCAGGTTATAAGGACACAAAGATTTCTTATAAACACTAGACTAGACTCCAGATGAGGCCACTGTGATGATAGGAATTTTACCCCTGGTTCAGAACATACTCCTTAGCAAAAATGGATACGGGATTTAGGTCCACGCCACCAAAAATTGTTTGCTTCTAAACTGCACCCAGTGTGATCTCGGACACACCCTATAATCTGGATGTAACCATGAATTGTGCTGCATACATGAGGGCCATCTGTAATATGAGTTGCTGCAGGGGAAAAAAAAAAACCTGAAAAGCTGTTGATCTAGTGCCTACAAAATAAGGACCAATCTACACTCAAGTCCACTGTTGTTACCTCAAGGCAGCCAGGACCACATCAAGGTCAAGCAGAGACCCTCAGAGGCCCAAGTTCACCCCTTGACCTAATTAACAAACAGAAGAATGAAGCAAGGTTTCATTAAACTTGAAACAAAAGACAGCTTGGATTTTCCTCTGGCTTTGATGAACTGCATAGATATTTTCCTTAGTCAAGTCCCAGGGCCTTAGAAAGGCAACCTAATGCAAATAGTATCTAAAGAGAGGCTAGCAGATTAATGGGATAGTTGAAGAGTTGAGAGAGGACATAGCCTGAGAAAAAAGGAATAAAGATCTAAAATAGACAAGCTTTCTTTAAAACACCTCCTGGGCTGGACGAAGGCTCTCAGTGATGGGATTGTAGGATGAGGCAAATACACAGCCACGGAATTACACCCGGAGCATGGCTGAAAGGCCGGATTTGGAGGATTTTGAATATTCTCAAAATACCTTTGGAACTGTGGCCCTCAAATCACATGTGTTGTAGCCAAATAAGTTAAAGACATAATGTCAACTGTATTTTCATGACGCTTCAGTGCACTGGCCACCTGGGAAGTATGTCTGCTAACTGTGCTTTCTTTTCTAAGTATTTGAAAGTATGTTCTTGTCTCCTTTTAAAGTAAATCCAGTTGAGATCATAGACCCATGTTTTGGTTCAACTCATCTTGAAGTTTGACCAGGGGCTGCTTCTTTTTCTTTAAAACATAAATAAATAAACAAACAAATAAAAAACAGAGAGGGGGAGGAATAGAAATTTTATTTTCAGTTTGGTGTCCCTGGCTTAAACTTATCTCCTGATACATAGGTAGATAGGTGGGTGGGTGCATGTATGGATGGGTGGGTGGATGGATGGGTGGGTGGATGGATGGATGGGTGGATGGAGCAATGGAGATCAGGCAAGATGGCTCAGGAGGTAAAGATGTTTGCCTCGAAGCCTGATAACCTGAGTTGGGTCCCTGAGACCTACAGGGTGGACGGGAGACTGACTCTCCCAAGGCGGTGTAGTGGCATGCGCCCCCAACACACAGATCAATAAATAAGTGTAATGAAAAGAAAAAGCAAGCAGCCTTTGAGCCCTAGAACTGGAGTTCTGAGAGCAGCCTCGAACGAACACCACCCACACCAGAACTCAAACTTTTCAGCCTTTCATTCTCTTTCCACAATGTCTCATGGTTTTCCTCCTAAAGACCCTTTTCTAGAGAAAAAATAAACACAAACTGCACGATTCTTTGCCTCAGGTCTCCACAGATGGATGGCATCAGTTCCTCTTCTTATTTGGGACCAAATACTCGAGGAAAAGCAACCTAGAGGGAAACACTTATTTTAGCTTACAGTGTCTTACTGAGAAGTCATGGCAGCAGGAACTGACAATGCTCATTCACATCTCGGTGGATCGGGAAGTAGAAAAAGCAGATCCCAGAAGTAGAGCCAGAGACCCTCTTTTTACAGGCAGGCTATACCCTTCCTAAAGCTTCTATAACCATGCAAGCCAGTGCTGCCAGCTTAGCACCAGGCATTCTAACACATGAGCCCATGAAAGACACATCTTCAAAACACAATGGAGTCTACTAAGTCCTGCCCCTCTTGCTACTTTATGAAACTGTCTTTTTCTTTTCAAATATGTCAACATTTTTTAGATTAATTCATTTGAGAAGAAGAGAGACACACACATATATGTAGGTGTCCACAGAAGCTGAAGAGAGCATCAGGTCCCATGGAATAGCAATCTGAGACATAGGCAGTGTGACCCACTCCATGTAGACTATGAACCAAACCCCAATTTTCTGTGCAGACACAGCATGTGCTCTTGACCGTCGAACCATCTTTTCAGCCCTTCTTACACTTATTTTTTTTATTTTTAATTTGTGTGTGTGTGCTTGTTGAAGGTAGATATCAGGGGACAACTTGTAAGATTTGTTTTTCTCCTTACACCATGGGGTTTCCAGGGATCAAATCCAGGTCCTCTATTTGCAGAGGTTCCCTCCCCCACAGCTAAGCCATCTCACTGACCCAAACTTCTGAAGGCAAAACCTATGAGAAGAACAAATAAATAACTAAACCTGCAATGCCCCATTTACAAACATGTTTATTTTGCTGGCTTCAGCAGTCCAAAGATGAAGTTCACATCCTAACTTTTCTTTCTGTCTCCAATTCCTGGCCCTCAGCAAAGCAATGTAAAATTTTAAGAACGTTAGATTATTCTGCTTTGGAGTACAGAGTAAGAAGATAAAATAGCAATGGAGGAAAGCCTGGTCTTTCAGATTCTAATTTTTTGTGACTTAGAGCTCTGGGCGGGGAAGAGAAGAGTTTCTTTTGCTTAGCCGAGACTAACTACGAAGTGGTTGAGTGTATACCTGATCTCAGGATCCTATTTCACACACAAGCATTCTAGGCTTAGTTGTTTGTGCAGAGACAGGCTTCTTCATCCCTGGGTGCTGTGTTTGGAGAACAGAAATCCTTCTTTGGTCATTTACATCCTCCATGTGGCTGCCAGTGGTGACACATTACTTCTGTTGATGTCCAAGGCTTACAGTAATGAGTAGACAGATGTTGAACACACAGCAGGTTCTAGCTAAGGAGATTTCTGGTCCTAAAGTACTTAGAAATGGATTCTGTGGAGTACTATTCAGCCATTAGAAACAATGAATTCATGAAATTCTTAGGCAAATGGATGGAGCTAGAAAACATCATACTGAGGTAACCCAGACTCAAAAGGTGACTCATGGTATGCACTCACTAATAAGTGGATATTAACCTAGAAAACTGGAATACCCCAAACATAATCCATACATCAAATGAGGTACAAGAAGAAAGGAGGAGTGGTCCCTTGTTCTGGAAAGACTCAGTGAAGCAGTATTTGGCAAAACCAGAACAGGGAAGTAGGAAGGGGTGGGTGGGAGGACAGGGGGAGAGAAGGGGGCTTATGGGACTTTCGGGAAGTGGGGGGCTAGAAAAGGGGAAATCATTTGAAATGTAAATAAAAAATATATCGAATAAAATTAAAATGTCACAGTAAAAAAAGAAAAAAAAAAGAAATGGATTCTGCTGCTTCAAAACTTCTGTGTCCTCGCTAGTAGACACCTGACAGCATCATCTTCGGTTTGCATCTACAGACCTTGACACAAGAGTAAGTTGGATGCTGCCTTTACTTGGTTGAGCTGCAAGCAGCTCAAAAGAAACATTCAAAACAAGCTTGTCTTCTCTGACAACCCCATCCCACTTCTGCGCTCCCATCTCAGTGGTCAGCCTTCCGCCTTAGAAGAGACTCTAAGTCAAGAAGGGGCCCTAATTGAAGATGGAAAAGAAAAAAGAAAAATGAAACCAATATTTCTCTCTCTCCCTCTCTCTCTCTCTCTCTCTCTCTCTCTCTCTCTCTCTCTCTCTCTCTCTCTTCTCTGTCTCTCTTCTCTCTGTCTCTGTCTCTCTCTGTCTCTGTCTCTCTCTCTCTCCCTCCCTCCATCTCTCCCTTCCTCCCTTCCTCCCTCTCTCTCTGTGCCCTCCATCTCTCCCTTCCTCCCTCTCTCTCTGTGCTATGTGTGTACGTGTGTGTGTGCTGTGTGTATATAGTTAATAAAAAGACCAAATCTGGTAATGCTGATGATAATTCCATACCAGGAAAGGAAACCTGTTCATAACTCAAATGACAGGAGGGAAGGGGAAAAACAGCCAAGAAACCAGTCAAGGTGTTGGAATGCAAAGGAAAATGCCAGGGAATCGATTCCTTGGCAGGAAACTGTACTCTCCGCCTGCCCAGCACCAGCCGTGAGGCCAGCACCAATTTGCTAAAGAAAGAGCTTGCTGGACACACGTCTCCCTCACACCTCAGCTCGCCTCAGCTCACCACACCTCTATGGCTTATAGAATCTGGGGCGGGAAAGGACCATGACTTTGCTAGCGGCTGTCAGAATGCGATGTGTCAAAGCAGCAAGCAAAGATGTTCTAGAAATGGCCGAAGCCAGTAATGGCCGGAGCTGGGCAATGCTAGCTCAAGCCTGACCCCCAGAGAGTAACTAAATTTAATGACAAATCCTTTCGAAGGGGCATGCTGCCATTTCTGGCTGCCCTCAGATAAGAATCCACTCCCCACCAGCCATGCGCTGCACAGTTCTTCCCAAAGTTGATTCCCCCCTGAGAAAAATCCCTTTGATCAAAAAAAAAAAAAAAAAAAAACCTGGTTTTGTTTCAGCTCATGGAGACATATCACAGTGAGACATCTGAGTCAATAGGAAATGTTAATAGATTTACACTTGCTGGGGAGGCCGGTGCCAGTGTGAGAATCATCTTCTGGCTGCTTAATTAACATTTGTTGGCATTCTATCTGCTACTGTTAGCAAAATGTAAATATTTAAATGGCATGTATTTTTCATGGAGCAAGAGAAGTCTGTGAGCGCAGAACCTCAGGCAACGGTTGGTCTGGCTCCATCTTAATCTCGGCTTTTCCGGGGGAAATACCTCCTTAGCACTTTGCAAATCTCTTAACTTCCTGACTTCTATACCTCAGCTGCTTCATGTCTAAAAGACAGAGGATAAAGTTCCGGAGAGGGTTGCAAAGAAGAATCACCCAATCACCGGCTGCCTGGGTTGAAAATGTCACACAACTGCTGCTGGCCATGTTGTTAAAGGCTCAGTCTGCAGCCTGTGGTGCAGCTGTGGAGAGGGCGTGTGGACCTTTAAGAGGCGGGGCCTAAAAGAAGGAAACTTTAAATTTTAAGGGTGTGGCTTTTAAAGAGATGTTGAAATGCTGTTCCCTCTATCACCCCATGTGTCTCAGACTCTCCCTCTCTATCGTTCCATCCCTGTCTCTGTCTTTATTGCTGTTTCTCCTTCCCGCTGATCCCCTTTCCTGGGTATCAAATACTTCTCACTCTCCATCAGATGTTCTGCTTCACCACAGGCCCCAAAACAATCCAGTAAGCCTGACATGGACAGGCACCTGTGAAACCCTGGACCAAAATGAGCATTCCTTTCCTAAATTGTCCTCTTCGCTGTCCTCTGACATATCCCATGCATGTTGCCAAAGAGGCAGAAAGCTAACAGACCAACCATCAGGAGGGAAAAATAAAACTTTCTTTGAAGATGAGAAAGGCTAAATGTGATAGTGAATGTGAATCATGGGACTCAACAGAGAGGGAACAGGGAGAGGTGTGGAGCTGTCGGAAACCTTTCTATATATTCTGCATTTGTTCTCGCTCACCAATGGAGTGCTGCCTATGACATACAGACACTCACAGAGACTATAGCAAGCAACAGAGTGTTTATGAGAGCACACCAGAATACTCTAAGGATGAAAGTGTTCACCAAGCAGCTGCTGATCTCTCTCAAGCTGCAGCTAATCCCCAGAAGAATCTCTCACATATCTCCACTCTGGCTCTTCCCCTGCATTAACTTAGAACAGCAACTGTATTGGAGACGGGAACAGAGATACCGCAGAAATTAGTTTTGAGGGGTTTTTGTTGTTGTTGTTGTGTTTGTCATGCGCATGTTGGTGGGGGTGGGGTGTGTAGGCAGGAGTTCATGTAGGTTGTTGGAGCATACCTGTAGATAGGAATGCATGTGCATGGAAGCCAGAGGTTGACTTTCCCTCTCTTCCTAGATTCCACTTGTTTGTTTTTCAGACCTGGTCTATCATCTTCCTGGAGTGCATCTAGGAAACCCTAGTGCATTTGCTAGGATGGTTGACCAAGCTCCAAGAACCTAGGGACCCAATTCCTCATCGCAGACCCCAGGACTGAGGTTACAGAGGCACACGGCCAGCCTTGGCTTGTATGCAGCAGCTGCGGATCTGATTCAGGTCATTCATTGGGCATGGATGCACTCTGAGCCCCTGCTTCTGTCCCTCCAGTGCCTTGGAGTAAGCAGTCTTTGGGGAAACATGACTGTTCATGTTAAGTATAAGAGTGCATAAGGATTGGTTTCTTCAGGAGAATTTTTTTTCTTATGCTAGCCTATGAACAAGTCCTCATACCCTGTGCTATGGGGACAGAAGGTAGATCCTGGGCCTGAATGTTCCTTACTGTCATTGTTACTAAATGACTGTTATTTCCTCCTCACCTCTCCTCTCCTCTCCTCTCCTCTCCTCTCCTCTCCTCTCCTCTCCTCTCCTCTCCTCTCCTCTCCTCTCCTGTGTGTGTGTGTGTGTGTGTGTGTGTAAACATATTTAAAAGCTGCTCTGATGGCTTCTATTTTGAGGAGGCAAAACAATGAAAGGTTGTTTATAGGGAGGTTTCATGAAGCAGTGAGATTACTAAACCTTGTATATACTATTTCTAGTTCTACCAATGAAAAGCAGCATTCAAGTCGCTGTTTGCATAACTGTAAAACAGAAAAACTCTGGGGGCGGACACTAGAGTATGCAGGTGCAGGCTCCATTAGAGAGCACTGCTTTAAATCCTAACTAACAACTCACATGCCAACGTGCCTCACTTAAGTTTAGTCTCTTAGCCAGTAAAGTAGGACTGATATTCCCAGGAGACTTGGTGATGGTGAAATGCTAAGTTATAGAAATTCTCTAGAACAGACAAAGGCCCATAGAAAGTGCTGTCATAAAGGTAAGTTGCTGTCATTGTCCTTGTGGTCCTCATCACCATTGTTGGCTGTCATACATCAGAGAACATATGCTAAATGAAAATGAATGTAAAACTCAAGCAAATCAGTTGCCTTTCTATACTTAAAGGATAAGCAGGCTGAGAATGAAGTTAGGGAAACGACACCCTTCAAAATAGCCACAAACAATATAAAGTATCTTGGTGTGACTCTAACCAAACAAGTGAAAGATCTATATAACAAGAACTTCAGGTCTCTGAAGAAAGAAATCGAGGAAGACCTCAGAAAATGGAAAAATCTGCCATGCTCGTGGATTGGCAGGATTAATATAGTTAAAATGGCCATCTTGCCAAAAGCGATCTACAGATTCAATGCAATCCCCATCAAAATCCCAACTCAGTTCTTCACAGAGTTAGAAAAAGCAATTCTCAAATTCATCTGGAATAGCAAGAAACACAGGATAGCTAAAACTCTTCTCAACAACAAAAGAAATTCTGGGGGAATCAGTATCCCTGACTTCAAGCAATACTACAGAGCAATAGTGTTAAAAACTGCATGGTATTGGCACAGTGACAGACAAGTGGACCAATGGAATAGAATTGAAGATCCAGAAATGAATCCACACACCTATGGTCACTTGATCTTCGACAAAGGAGCCAAAAACATCCAGTGGAAAAAAGATAGCCTTTTCAACAAATGGTGCTGGATCAACTGGAGGTCAGCATGCAGAAGAATTCGAATTGATCCATTCTTATCTCCATGTACTAAACTTCACTCCAAGTGGATCAAGGACCTCCATGTAAAACCAGACACACTGAAACTAATAGAAAAGAAACTGGGGAAGACCCTTGAGTACATGGGCGCAGGGGAAAAGTTACTGAACAGATCACCAATAGCTTATGCTTTAAGATCAAGAATTGACAAATGGGACCTCATAAAATTACAAAGTTTCTGTAAGGCAAAGGACACTGTTAAAAGGACAAAATGGCAACCATCAAATTGGGAAAGGATATTCACCAACCCCACATCTGATAGAGGGCTAATATCCAATATATACAAAGAACTCAAGAAGTTAGACCCCAGGGAACCAAATAACCCTATTAAAAAATGGGGTACAGATCTTAACAAAGAATTTTCACCTGAAGAAATTCGGATGGCTGAGAGGCACTTTAAGAAGTGCTCAACTTCATTAGTCATTAGGGAAATGCAAATCAAAACAACCCTGAGATTTCACCTTACACCAGTCAGAATGGCTAAGGTCAAAAACTCAGGAGACAGCAGGTGTTGGCGAGGATGTGGAGAAAGAGGAACACTCCTCCACTGCTGGTGGGGCTGTAAGATGGTAAAACCACTGTGGAAATCAGTCTGGAGGTTCCTCAGAAAACTGGACATGACACTTCCAGAGGACCCTGCTATACCTCACCTGGGCATATACCCAAAGGATTCCCCGGCATGCAATAAAGACACATGCTCCATTATGTTCATAGCAGCCTTATTTATAATAGCCTGAAGATGGAAAGAACCCAGATGCCCCTCAAAGGAGGAATGGATACAGAAAATGTGGTATATTTACACAATGGAATACTACTCAGCAATTAGAAACAATGAATTCACAAAATTTTTTAGGCAAATGGTTTGATATGGAAAATATCATCCTAAGTGAGGTAACCCAATCACAAAAGAATACACATGGAATGCAATCTCTGATAAGTGGATATTAATTAGCCCAGAAGCTCTGAATACCCAAGGCACAAATTGCATAACAAATGACTCCCATGAAGAAGTATGGAGAGGGTCCTGATCCTGGAAAGGATTGATCTAGCATGGGAAGGGAATATAAGGACAGAGAAAAAGGAGGGAGGTGATTGGAGAAGGGATGGAGAGAAGAAGATTTATGGGACATATGGGGAGGGGGGATCCGGGAAAGGGGAAATCATTTGGAATGTAAACAAAGAATATAGAAAATAAAAATAAAAATAAAACAAAACAAAACAAAAAAAAAAGAAAATGAACGTAAAGATGTGTGGCAAGCAAATGCTAGGTAAGTGCAGTAGGAGGTCTGACTATTCTAAATGAGAATTTCAGATCTAGAGTCTGAGCTATGATGGGGAAGGTAAATCTAACACAAGACTTTCAGAATAAGGCAGCACATTCCACACACGGCAATAGAGGGCATGTCTTGTTTAACAGATCAGTGCTATGACAGTGCAATGACAGTGTGGGGACTGTGCAGGGACATTGCAGGACAGTGTCGGGACAGTGCTGGGACAATGCGGAGACAGAGCAGGGACAGTGTTGGACATTGCGGAGACATTGCTGGGACAGTACATGGACAGTGCGGGAACTGTGCTGGCACAGTGCAGGGAAAGCAAGGAGTCTGGAAAGTGCCAAGGCTTTTACATCTCCAATGCTGCCTGCTAGGGAAATTCCCTTGTAATTTGTGCCTCAGTTTCCTCCCCAGCAAAAGTCTCAAGATTGACCTGGCTTTTCTAGCTTCCTCTAGGTGGTGTGCACAGAGTGCTCTGTTACTAGCACACTGCATATGGGTGTGTGCACATGCACATATGCAAATGTGTATGTGTGCATATGTGTGTCTCTGTATGTGTGACTGTGTGTGACTGTGTGTGTGTGTGTGTGTGTGTGTGTGTGCATTTTCTGCTCAGCAAAGCCCATGA